>NC_069505.1:171664994-171904994 GCF_027579735.1 Bombina bombina
CGCGCGCACACCCTACACATACAAATTACACATACTGTAAATGCACACACACCCTGCACATACAAACTACACATACTGTAAACGCACACATACACCCTGCACATACAAACTACACATACTGTAAACGCACACACACACCCTGCACATACAAACTACACATACTGTAAACTCACACACACACCCTGCACATACAAACTACACATACTGTAAACGCACACACACACACCCTGCACATACAAATTACACATACTGTAAACGCACACACACACCCTGCACATACAAACTACACATACTGTAAACGCACACACACACCCTGCACATACAAACTACATATACTGTAAACGCACACACACACCCTGCACATACAAACTAAACATACTGTAAACGCACACACACACCCTGCACATACAAACTACACATACTGTAAACGCACACCCATACACACACCACACATACTGTACACGCGCGCACACCCTGCACATACTGTAAACGCACACATACACCTATTCCCCTTGTTCCACACTATCAGTGCATTTTATAGATAAAGATAATGAAGATGTAAAAACTCTCAAATGGCAAGTCATTGAAAAAGTTGGTTTACCAGAGAGAGGAGGAAACCTAGATATGCTACTATCTAAACGGGAGGCATTTTGGATTTTCTCTTTGCAAACGAGGCTGCCACTAGGTTTTAATACTGAAGGGGATTTAATAAATGTTTGGAGATAACTAATGATATTTTTCTCTTTCCCTCCCCCAAACCCCCCCCCCCTTTCCCTGCAATAATTGTATAACAACCTTAGAAATTGTAAAGTTTAGTCTCTAATGATTGTAGTTATAACAAACACTTTCAAATAAGTCAGGATTAAAACTTAATATGGGTCTATGTTAACATATAATAAAGCCCATCATAACGTTTAAAGGCTTTTTCCCTTAATACTATGAAAATTGTTAAGTGATTTATATCATGAAGAGATAAGATAAGGGGAAGAAATAGAGAAGAAAAAACTTGATTCTTAGATTCAGTACTAGTTGCAGGAGATAATCGGGTGGGAGGGAGGGTAAAGGGTTTAACAGAGTAACGTCTAGATTTAACAAATTAACCTATCAGAACGTAGTGATGCCTTTAAAAGGGTATAGGAGGGTAATAGGACTTAGGCTTCTGATGACGGCGTAAGCCGAAGCGCGTCAAGCCCTTTGTCTGATACTTGCAAGTGTGTATTTTAACCTGTGTCCATGCTGCTTTATTGTGTTCAATAAAGTGTGTTTTATCCTGAAGCACAACACTCCAAGTTCTTTTCTATAAACGCACACATACACCCTGCACATACTGTAAACGCACACATACACCCTGCACATACTGTAAACGCACACCCATACACACACTGTACACACACATACACACCCTGCACATGTACACATACAGTACACACACTACACATACTGTAAATGCACACCCATACACACACTACACATACTGTATACACACTGTACACACGCACACACCCTGCACATCTACACATACAGTACACACACACACACTACAGATATTGTACATGCACACATACAAACTAGGAAAAGGAGAGAAAGTTTGCGGTATTACTGTGTGTAAATGCATATATGAAAACAGTATATATATATATATATATATATATATATATACACACACACCATAGCCAGTATAACATCAAAAGTCAATTTAGCTTATAGCTCACAGCTCGAGCCAAGTACCGTAGCGGGACATAGGATACACAGTTCAAATTCCATAAAACAGAATAGAATAAACGGTGATGACTTACTGCTAAAGTTCCATGCGCAGATCATAGGGTGTCAAATGACAGGCGAAAGGCCGGTATATTACCTTCGGCTAGATTCCTATCTCTAGGGGAGCCCATGTAATCCCTCTGCGTTCGATCCCTGGGTGCAAGCAGTTGCGTTCCTGCTACCGCTCCCGCCGCAAGACTCCGTTCTATGACGAGTTAGTTGAGCGGCTACTCCACATACAAACTACACATACTCTACACACACACACACACACACTACACATATTGTACACACACAGTACATGCGCGCACACCCTGCACATACTGCACATGCACACATACAAACTACACATACTGTACACACGCACACACACCATGCACATGCATACATACTGTACACCTGCACACGTACAGAGTACACATACTGTACACACACATCATCTACACATACTGTACACACACACGCTCAAACCCTGCACATGTGCACATAAAAAACAAAATTTATGCTTACCTGATAAATTTCTTTCTTTTGCGATGTACCAAGTCCACGGATTCATCCTAACTTGTGGGATATTGTCCTTCCTGACAGGAAGTAGCAAAGAGAGCACCACAGCAGAGCTGTCTATATAGCTCCCCCCTTAACTCCACCCCCCAGTCATTCGACCGAAGGCCAAGGAAGAAAAGGAGAAACTATAAGGTGCAGAGGTGACTGAAGTTTACATAAAAAAATACTATCTGTCTTGAATAGACAGGGCGGGCCGTGGACTCGGTACATCGCAAAAGAAAGAAATTTATCAGGTAAGCATAAATTTTGTTTTCTTTTGCATGATGTACTGAGTCCACGGATTCATCCTTACTTGTGGGATACCAATACCAAAGCTTTAGGACACGGATGAAGGGAGGGACAAGACAGGAACCTAAACGGAAGGCACCACTGCTTGCAAAACCTTTCTTTTAAAAATAGCCTCCGAAGAAGCAAAAGTATCAAATTTATAAAATTTTGAAAAGGCATGAAGCAACGACCAAGTCGCAGCCTTACAAATCTGTTCAACAGAAGCATTATTTTTAAAAGCCCATGTGGAAGCTACCGCTCTAGTAGAATGAGCTGTAATCCTTTCAGGAGGCTGCTGTCCAGCAGTCTCATAATCCAAACGGATGATGCCTTTCAGCCAAAAGGAAAGAGAAGTCGCCGTACCCTTTTGACCCCTACGCTTTCCAGAATAGACAACAAACAAAGAAGATGTTTGACGAAAATCTTTGGTTGCCTGCAAATAAAATTTCAAAGCACGAACCATGTCCAAGTTGTGCAACAGACGTTCCTTCTTACAAGAAGGATTAGGACACAGAGAAGGAACAACAATTTCTTGATTGATATTCCTGTTAGTAACAACCTTAGGTAGGAACCCAGGCTTGGTACGCAAAACCACCTTATCAGCATGGAACACAAGATAAGGAGAGTCACATTGTAATGCAGATAGTTTAGAAACTCTTCGAGCTGAAGAGATAGCAACTAGGAACAAAACTTTCCAAGACGGGGGGGCGGAGCCTATAGTTGTTGCGAGAGGACATGTTTGTGTTGAGCTCCTGATTTCTACTGGGCAAATAAGGATTATTCCCTCCTGAAATTGCATTAATATCATAAAGATATTTGCCGAGGTGTCTTGTGAAACCCCAGAGAGGTTTGTGAGTGTTTTCATTAATGTGGACCTTTCTATGTTCCTCAGCTCACCGGCTTGGAGACTAGCCACGTGGCAGGGAGACCTTCACTGTGAGTTTGTTCCCTCAAGTCAGTAGGGCATGCTTTCCCCATTAGGATTGAAAGATCATTGGCAGCGAACAGTGCTGCACTATTAGCAATCTAACCAACCTATTCATGGTCAGGTTGGACCCTAAGTAATTCTCTGGCATCATCTAAAAACAAACTAGCTACTATACAACTAAACACTAACGTCTAGCCTGCAGCGGATTTTGAGAATGGAGGCCGTACACAGATGGGAAGAAACGATCACTCAGCTTATAGATAACCAATCTCTGCATTTTAAATCCGAACTGAGCAAACTACTTTCCCCTGCACCATTAGCAGAGAAACACCACTTTATCATAATGGACAAACGTCCCGGAGACAGTGACAGAGACATTATACCACGTGTTAATGATCCGATCAATGCAGAAATATACCATTGCTCTATCCAAGAGAGCTGTGTGGACCATACAGAAAAGGAGTACTTGCCTAACTTCAAACATCAGAAGGAAGATCTAATGACCTTAGGAGCCTTTGCGGGGGATCCCAGGACCTCCGTAGTTCTACCGCAGCTCACACTTCACAGTGAAAGTGCTAGGGAGACCCCGAATACTGTGAGTAGAGATAACATTCACGCAGCCGACTATAGGAATCAGAGTGGGGCACAAGTTGGAATTCCTAACCTATCATCCCCCAGCCCTAACGGCACAGTCAGCTGTATTTCCCCACCCTCGGCTACGGACATCATCAGAAAAGGACAACGGATGGGGAGCCCCGACCCTACAGAACTGTGTATTACCAAGGCCGATCCCAAGCAGCGACAGAATTTATATTCATTTGCCTCAATACAGGCGGGTGCAGTGGCCACTAAGCTGACTCCTTTACCGCTGCAATCGGAGTGTGGTAGTTACACCGAGATATCGGGCGCGATCATCACGCCCAGGCCACAGCTTCAATGTGCTGCCAACACGGAACAGAAAGGAGAAAGTCTCATCTTGAAAAGTTGTATGGCCGTGGGGCAGATAAATCCTTTCCCAATCAGAGGTATGGACAGATCTGGAATAGGATAAAATAGCTCAGGTATCGGCTCATGGACAGCATAGGATTTGGCCCATATTATGATCAGTAATGCTATTTTTGTTGAGAGACTTGGGTGAGAACTATACCCCTAAAACCAAGGAGGAGATATATCTGTACTTAGTATCATAATAGGTCTGTCAAATTTAGTTAAAACTATAGTTTCACGCTACTATAAGGCTGGGGCTATAAGTTATCACTATATAATTATAAAGTGTGGCAAGCATGACAGTCATCCCCTGATTCATGACACGTCGAACACAGAGCCAGCCTAGTTCACTGTGTGCAGGTTTCTGCTGCCATTCATGCCCTAGACTTATTTCAATACCTGGTAACCCCCCCAGAAATAGGGAATGTCCCACAATAGATGTGAATAGTTTCCTGTCATATGTTTATCATTATACCACAAATGTTTTGGCTATCTAAGTTTATGTTTATGATGTATATTACTTTAAGATCGATGTGTATTGTTGCATGGAAATATGAGTTCCTTTACTTAATGTTGAGATTACACCCACAAAGCGTAGGTCAGGTACATGTGTTGGTCTCAATGTTCATGCCAGTATTATATACTTTTATATATGTGAGGCCAGCAATACCCCAAGGTTGCCCACACCTCTTGATATAAAATTATACCTAAGTGTTGTACAGAGCAAGCACTTTTATATACCACATATCAAATCCCTTCTATTTATTTCCAGTACTGGTACTTCACTACCCACATTATATGCCATACATAGGTAAATGGGGCTAACATAGAATTATTTTATACAAAGCTAGTTATTTAGAGATTTACACACTCCATAGAACCTACGTATATACGATTTAACTCTGCTATAATGTTTTGTTGACATGTCCTATATAGCCTGACCTTTACATACTACTGTTAACCCTGCAAGTTATGCTATTTTTACTTTCATTGATATTACCTAGGTTACTAAAATGTTGAGAATGTTGCATCACCATCATGGCCCATGAGTGGCCTTAGAGATGTATTAGTCCCCCTTCTTTATGTTACATGAAAATGCATGGGTCCAAGAGTGGCCCTTTGTTTATTAGGGGAATTATAAACTTTAAAAATGAGGTTTAATTTAGGTTTGATTTATATATTTTAACGACACTGTCCTGTGTCCTGGAATAGCGGACAATATTTTGCATAGCTTCTTAATTTCATGTATTTATCATATTTTTCCTATGATTGTCTGTAATATTTTTCTTGAAACCTCAATAAAAACATTTAAAAAAATAAAATAAACTTTCCAAGACAAAAGCTTAATATCTATGGAATGCATGGGTTCAAACGGAACCCCCTGAAGAACTCTAAGAACTAAATTTAGACTCCATGGCGGAGCAATAGGTTTAAACACAGGCTTAATTCTAACCAAAGCTTGACAAAAAGCCCGAACGTCTGGAACATCTGCCAGACGCTTGTGCAACAAAATAGACAGAGCAGATAGCTGTCCCTTTAGGGAACTAGCTGATAATCCTTTCTCCAATCCCTCTTGGAGAAAAGACAAAATCCTAGGAATCCTGATTTTACTCCAAGAGAAGCCTTTGGATTCGCACCAAAAAAGATATTTACGCCATATCTTATGATAAATTTTCCTGGTAACAGGCTTTCGAACCTGAATCAAGGTATTTATGACTGACTCAGAGAAACCCCGCTTTGATAGAATCAAGCGTTCAATTTCCAAGCAGTCAGTTGCAGAGAAATTAGATTTGGATGCTTGAATGGACCTTGAATCAGAAGGTCCTGTCTCAATGGCAGAGACCATGGTGGAAGGGATGACATGTCCACCAGGTCTGTATATCAAGTCCTGCGTGGCCACGCAGGCGCTATCAAAATCACTGATGCTCTCTGCTGTTTGATTCTGGCAATCAAACGTGGAAGGAGAGGGAAAGGTGGAAACACATAAGCCAGGTTGAACGACCAGGGTACTGCTAGAGCATCTATCAGTACAGCCTGAGGATCCCTTGACCTGGAGCCGTAACGAGGAAGTTTGGCGTTCTGACGAGACGCCATCAGATCCAAACTCTGGTGTGCCCCATAGCCGAACCAGCTGAGCAAACACCTCCGGATGGAGTTCCCACTCCCCCGGATGAAAAGTCTGACAACTTAGAAAATCTGCCTCCCAGTTCTCTACACCTGGGATATAGACCGCTGACAGATGGCAAGAGTGAGCCTCTGCCCATTGGATTATCCTTGAGACCTCTATCATCGCTAAGGAACTCTTTGTTCCGCCCTGATGATTGATATAAATTACAGTCGTGATGTTGTCCGACTGAAACCTGATGAATGCCTGGAGAGCATTGAATATCGCTCTTAAATCCAGAATATTTATCGGTAGGAGAGCCTCCTCCCGAGTCCACAAACCCTGAGCTTTCAGGGAATTCCAGACTGCACCCCAGCCCAGAAGACTGTCGTCTGTCGTCACTATAACCCATTCTGGCCTGCGGAAACACATTCCCTGGGACAGATGATTCTGTGGCAACCACCAAAGAAGAGAGTCTCTGGTCTCTTGATCCAGATTTAATCTGAGGAGATAAATCCGCATAATCCCCATTCCACTGATTGAGCATGCATAGTTGCAGTGGACTGATATGCAAGTGAGCAAACGGAACTATGTCCATTGCCGCTACCATTAGTCCGATTACCTCCATACACTGAGCCACTGACGGCCGAGGAATGGAATGAAGAGCTCGGCAGGTGGACAAAATCTTTGATTTCCTGACTTCCGTCAGAAATATTGTCATGTCCACCGAGTCTATCAGAGTCCCTAGAAATGAAACTCTTGTGAGGGGGGAAAGAGAACGGAGGGAGGGTATGACCCTTCCCTCCAGTAATGTCTGAAATGATCTCTTTCAATGCAGGCCCGAATAGGGTCTTACCTTTGAAAGGGATGGACAAAAACAGAATTTATGCTTACCTGATAAATTACTTTCTCCAACGGTGTGTCCGGTCCACGGCGTCATCCTTACTTGTGGGATATTCTCTTCCCCAACAGGAAATGGCAAAGAGCCCAGCAAAGCTGGTCATATGATCCCTCCTAGGCTCCGCCTACCCCAGTCATTCGACCGACGTACAGGAGGAAATATGCATAGGAGAAACCATATGATACCGTGGTGACTGTAGTTAGAGAAAATAATTCGTCAGACCTGATTAAAAAAACCGGACACACCGTTGGAGAAAGTAATTTATCAGGTAAGCATAAATTCTGTTTTCTCCAACATAGGTGTGTCCGGTCCACGGCGTCATCCTTACTTGTGGGAACCAATACCAAAGCTTTAGGACACGGATGAAGGGAGGGAGCAAATCAGGTAACCTAAATGGAAGGCACCACGGCTTGCAAAACCTTTCTCCCAAAAATAGCCTCTGAAGAAGCAAAAGTATCAAATTTGTAAAATTTGGCAAAAGTGTGCAGTGAAGACCAAGTCGCTGCCTTACATATCTGGTCAACAGAAGCCTCGTTCTTGAAGGCCCATGTGGAAGCCACAGCCCTAGTGGAGTGAGCTGTGATTCTTTCAGGAGGCTGCCGTCCGGCAGTCTCATAAGCCAAACGGATAATGCTTTTAAGCCAAAAAGAAAGAGAGGTAGAAGTTGCTTTTTGACCTCTCCTTTTACCAGAATAAACAACAAACAAAGAAGAAGTTTGTCTGAAATCTTTAGTGGCCTCTAAATAGAATTTTAGAGCACGGACTACGTCCAAATTGTGTAACAAACGTTCCTTCTTTGAAACTGGATTCGGGCACAAAGAAGGTACAACTATCTCCTGGTTAATATTCTTGTTGGAAACAACTTTCGGAAGAAAACCAGGCTTAGTACGCAAAACCACCTTATCTGCATGGAACACCAGATAGGGCGGAGAACACTGCAGAGCAGATAACTCAGAAACTCTTCTAGCAGAAGAAATTGCAACCAAAAACAAAACTTTCCAAGATAATAACTTAATATCTACGGAATGTAAGGGTTCAAACGGAACCCCTTGAAGAACTGAAAGAACTAGATTAAGACTCCAGGGAGGAGTCAAAGGTCTGTAAACAGGCTTGATTCTAACCAGAGCCTGAACAAACGCTTGAACGTCTGGCACAGCTGCCAGCCTTTTGTGAAGTAAAACAGATAACGCAGAAATCTGTCCCTTCAGAGAACTTGCAGATAATCCCTTCTCCAAACCCTCTTGTAGAAAGGATAAAATCCTAGGAATTTTTATCTTGTTCCATGGGAATCCTTTAGATTCACACCAATAGATATATTTTTTCCATATCTTATGGTAAATTTTTCTAGTTACAGGCTTTCTAGCCTGAATCAGAGTATCTATTACAGAATCTGAAAACCCACGCTTTGATAAAATCAAGCGTTCAATCTCCAAGCAGTCAGTTGGAGAGAAACCAGATTCGGATGTTCGAATGGACCTTGAACAAGAAGGTCCTGTCTCAAAGGTAGCTTCCATGGTGGAGCCGATGACATATTCACCAGGTCTGCATACCAAGTCCTGCGTGGCCACGCAGGAGCTATCAAGATCACCGAAGCCCTCTCCTGGTTGATCCTGGCTACCAGCCTGGGAATGAGAGGAAACGGTGGGAAAACATAAGCTAGGTTGAAGGTCCAAGGTGCTACTAGTGCATCTACTAGAGTCGCCTTGGGATCCCTGGATCTGGACCCGTAACAAGGAACCTTGAAGTTCTGACGAGACGCCATCAGATCCATGTCTGGAATGCCCCATAATTGAGTTATTTGGGCAAAGATTTCCGGGTGGAGTTCCCACTCCCCCGGATGGAATGTCTGACGACTCCGAAAATCCGCTTCCCAATTTTCCACTCCTGGGATGTGGATTGCAGACAAGTGGCAGGAGTGATCCTCCGCCCATTGAATTATCTTGGTCACTTCCTCCATCGCCAGGGAACTCCTTGTTCCCCCCTGATGGTTGATATATGCAACTGTCGTCATGTTGTCTGATTGAAACCTTATGAATTTGGCCTTTGCTAGATGAGGCCAAGCTTTGAGAGCATTGAATATTGCTCTCAGTTCCAGAATGTTTATCGGGAGAAGAGATTCTTCCCGAGACCATAGACCCTGAGCTTTCAGGGGTTCCCAGACCGCGCCCCAGCCCACCAGACTGGCGTCGGTCGTGACAATGACCCACTCTGGTCTGCGGAAGCTCATTCCCTGTGACAGGTTGTCCAGGATTAGCCACCAACGGAGTGAATCTCTGGTCTTTTGATCTACTTGAATCGTCGGAGACAAGTCTGTATAATCCCCATTCCACTGTCTGAGCATGCACAGTTGTAATGGTCTTAGATGAATTCGTGCAAAAGGAACTATGTCCATTGCTGCAACCATCAATCCTATTACTTCCATGCACAGCGCTATGGAAGGACGAAGAACAGAATGAAGAACTTGACAAGAGCTTAGAAGTTTTGATTTTCTGACCTCTGTCAGAAAAATTCTCATTTCTAAGGAGTCTATTATTGTTCCCAAGAAGGGAACTCTTGTTGACGGGGAAAGAGAACTTTTTTCTATGTTTACTTTCCATCCGTGAGATCTGAGAAAGGCTAGGACGATGTCCGTATGAGCCTTTGCTTTTGACAGAGACGACGCTTGAATCAGGATGTCGTCCAAGTACGGTACTACTGCAATGCCCCTTGGTCTTAGAACCGCTAGAAGGGACCCTAGTACCTTTGTGAAAATTCTCGGAGCAGTGGCTAATCCGAAAGGAAGTGCCACAAACTGGTAATGCTTGTCCAGAAAAGCGAACCTTAGGAACTGATGATGTTCCTTGTGGATAGGAATATGGAGGTACGCATCCTTTAAATCCACCGTGGTCATAAATTGACCTTCCTGGATGGAGATCTAGAATTGGTCTGAACGTTCCCTCTTTTTTGGGAACTATGAACAGGTTGGAGTAAAATCCCATCCCTTGTTCTCTTATTGGAACTGGATGAATTACTCCCATCCTTAACAGGTCTTCTACACAATGTAAGAATGCCTGTCTTTTTATTTGGTTTGAAGATAATTGAGACCTGTGGAACCTTCCCCTTGGGGGTAGTTCCTTGAATTCCAGGAGATAACCTTGAGAAACTATTTCTAGTGCCCAAGGATCCTGAACATCTCTTGCCCAGGCCTGAGCAAAGAGAGAAAGTCTGCCCCCCACCAGATCCGGTCCCGGATCGGGGGCCATCCCTTCATGCTGATTTGGTAGCAGTGGCAGGCTTCTTGGCCTGCTTACCCTTGTTCCAGCCTTGCATCGGTCTCCAGGCTGGTTTGGGTTGAGAAGTATTACCCTCTTGCTTAGAGGATGTAGAAGTAGAGGCTGGTCCATTTCTGCGAAAGGGACGAAAATTAGGCTTATTTCTAGCCTTAAAAGACCTATCCTGAGGAAGGGCGTGGCCCTTTCCTCCGGTGATGTCTGAAATAATCTCTTTCAAATCAGGACCAAACAGTGTTTTGCCCTTGAAAGGGATGTTAAGCAATTTTGTCTTGGAAGACACATCCGCTGACCAAGACTTTAGCCAGAGCGCTCTGCGCGCCACGATAGCAAACCCTGAATTTTTCGCCACTAATCTCGCTAATTGCAAAGCGGCATCTAGAATAAAAGAGTTAGCCAATTTAAGTGCATGAACTCTGTCCATAATCTCCTCATACGAAGATTCCTTATCGAGCGACTTTTCTAGTTCTTCGAACCAGAAACACGCTGCCGTAGTGACAGGAACAATGCATGAAATTGGTTGAAGAAGGTAACCTTGCTGAACAAACATTCTTTTAAGCAAACCCTCTAATTTTTTATCCATAGGATCTTTAAAAGCACAACTATCTTCTATGGGAATAGTAGTGCGTTTGTTTAGAGTAGAGACCGCCCCCTCGACCTTAGGGACTGTCTGCCATAAGTCCTTTCTGGGGTCGACTATAGGAAATAATTTCTTAAATATAGGGGGAGGCACAAAAGGTATGCCGGGCCTTTCCCATTCCTTGTTTACTATGTCCGCCACCCGCTTGGGTATAGGAAAAACATCGGGGGGCACCGGAACCTCTAGGAACTTGTCCATCTTACATAATTTCTCTGGAATGACCAAATTGTCACAATCATCCAGAGTAGATAATACCTCCTTAAGCAGTGCGCGGAGATGTTCTAATTTAAATTTAAATGTTACAACATCAGGTTCAGCTTGTTGAGAAATTTTCCCTGAATCTGAAATTTCTCCCTCAGACAAAACCTCCCTCCTGGCCCCTTCAGATTGGTGTGAGGGTATGTCAGAAGCGTTATCATCAGCGTCCTCTTGCTCTTCAGTGTTTAAAACAGAGCAATCGCGCTTTCTTTGATAAGTAGGCATTTTAGATAAAATATTTGCAATAGAATTATCCATAACAGCCGTTAATTGTTGCATAGTAATAAGTATTGGCGCACTAGATGTACTAGGGGCCTCTTGTGTGGGCAAAACTGGTGTAGACACAGAAGGGGGTGATGCAGTACCATGCTTACTCCCCTCATCTGAAGAATCATCTTGGGCACTATTATTATCTGTGGCATCATTGTCCCTACTTTGTTTGGACACCATGTCACAATTATCACATATATTTAAATGGGGAGACACATTGGCTTTCATACATATAGAACATCGTTTATCTGATGGTTCAGACATGTTAAACAGGCTTAAACTTGTCAACAAAGCACAAAAAACGTTTTAAAATAAAACCGTTACTGTCACTTTAAATTTTAAACAGAACACACTTTATTACTGAATATGCGAAAAAGTATGAAGCAATTGTTCAAAATTCACCAAAATTTCACCACAGTGTCTTAAAGCCTTAAAAGTATTGCACACCAAATTTGAAAGCTTTAACCCTTAAAATAACGGAACCGGAGCCGTTTTTACATTTAACCCCTATACAGTCCCAGGAATCTGCTTTGCTGAGACCCAACCAAGCCCAGAGGGGAATACGATACCAAATGACGCCTTCTATAAGCTTTTTCAGTGGATCTTAGCTCCTCACACATGCATCTGCATGCCTTGCCTTCCAAAAACAACTGCGCATTAGTGGCGCGAAAATGAGGCTCTGCCTATGACTAGAGAAGGCCCCCATCTGAAAAAGGTGTCCATACAGTGCCTGCCGTTTTTTAACAACAATCCCCAAGATTATAATAACTATAAAGCGCTATAATCTGTCAAATATGCTTAGCAAGTAATCGTTTTAGCCCAGAAAAATGTCTACCAGTTTTTTAAGCCCTCATAAAGCCTTTATTCTTATACTTAATCTAAGAAAATGGCTTACCGGTCCCCATAGGGAAAATGACAGCCTTCCAGCATTACCAAGTCGTGTTAGAAATGTGGCCATCATACCTCAGGCAGAAAAGTCTGCCAACTGCTTCCCCCAACTGAAGTTACTTCATCTCAACAGTCCTGTGTGGAAACAGCAATCGATTTTAGTAACGTTTGCTAAAATCATCTTCCTCTCACAAACAGAAATCTTCTTCTCTTTTCTGTTTCAGAGTAAATAGTACATACCAGCACTATTTTAAAATAACAAACACTTGATTGAAGAATAAAAACTACATTTAAACACCAAAAAACTCTTAGCCATCTCCGTGGAGATGTTGCCTGTGCAACGGCAAAGAGAATGACTGGGGTAGGCGGAGCCTAGGAGGGATCATATGACCAGCTTTGCTGGGCTCTTTGCCATTTCCTGTTGGGGAAGAGAATATCCCACAAGTAAGGATGACGCCGTGGACCGGACACACCTATGTTGGAGAAAGCTTAGATTTAGATGACACATCAGCTGACCAGGACTTAAGCCATAACGCTCTACGCGTTAAAATGGCAAAACCTGAATTCTTAGCCGCTAATTTAGCAAGATGAAAAGCGGCGTCTGTAATAAAAGAATTAGCCAACTTAAGAGCCTTAATTCTGTCCAAAATATCATCTAGTGGGGTCTCCATCTGAAGAGCCTCTTCTAGAGCCTCAAACCAAAAGGCAGCTGCAGTGGTTACAGGAACAATGCATGCTATAGGTTGAAGGAGAAAACCTTGATGAACAAAAATTTTCTTTAGGAGACCCTCTAATTTTTTATCCATAGAATCAATGAAAGCACAACTGTCTTCAATAGGTATAGTTGTACGCTTAGCCAGGGTAGAAATAGCTCCCTCCACCTTAGGGACCGTCTGCCATGAGTCCTTTATGGTGTCAGAAATGGGAAACATTTTCTTAAAAACAGGAGGGGGAGAGAACGGAATACCTGGTTTATCCCACTCCTTAGTAACAATGTCCGAAATCCTCTTAGGGACCGGAAACACATCAGTGTAAACAGGAACCTCTAAATATTTGTCCATTTTACACAATTTCTCTGGAACTACAATAGGGTCACAATCATCCAGAGTAGCTAAAACCTCCCTGAGCAATAAGCGGAGGTGCTCTAGCTTAAATTTAAATGCCATCATATCTGAATCTGTCTGAGAGAACATCTTTCCTGAATCAGAAATCTCTCCCTCAGACAGCAAATCCCTCATCCCTACTTCAGAACATTGTGAGGGAATATCGGATACGGCTACTAAAGCGTCAGAAGGCTCAGCATTTGTTCTTAACCCAGAGCTACTGCGCTTCCCTTGCAACCCAGGCTGCTTAGATAAAACCTCTGTGAGGGTAGTATTCATAACTGAAGCTATATCTTGCAAGGTGAAAGAATTAGACGCACTAGACGTACTTGGCGTCGCTTGTGCGGGCGTTACTGGTTGTGACACTTGGGGAGAACTAGATGGCAAAACCTGATTTCCTTCTGTCTGAGAATCATCTAATGCCAAACTTTTATAAGTCAAAATATGCTGTTTGCAATTTATAGACATATCAGTACAATTGGGACACATTCTTAGAGGGGGTTCCACAATGGCTTCTAAACAAATTGAACAATGAGTTACCTCAATGTTAGACATGTTTAACAGACTAGTAATAAAGCAAGCAAGCTTGGAAAACACTTTATTTAATGAAAAAAAACACAATTTGCAAAAACGTTACTGTGCCTTTAAGAGAAAAAAAGGCATACACAAACTGCAAAACAGGTTAAAATTGCTTCAATTTTTCTGAAATTTTAACAGTGTACCCACTAAGCTTTAGAAGGATTGCACCACAAGTTAATAAGCAATAAACCCCCAAATGAAAAAAAAACGGATTCATAAGTGTCTAAAACCGGTTAAAAACCCCTAAAGCACCTTGCCACAGCACTGCTGTGGCCCTACCTGCCCTTAGGAAGCGATGATATGGGGTTTAAAGCTTCAATTAGTCCCTCAGAAGACTATCAGGACCTCAGGAGAAATTGCTTGCTGCTTGTAAATGTAGGCCCTGCCCACCTCACTCGATGTTGCTGGGGCCTACACAAAACTAACAAAGCCTGCCTGAAAGCCATGTGGGTTATAAACAACCCCAAAGAACCCTCAAGCAAATGTCCCATAAACCAGAAAACGTTACTCCCAGACACAAAAACGTTTGTCCCAAATTTACATAACAAACTGAGTGCCCACAAAAAATTAACCCTTTATGCAAGATAGTAAAAACCTCTGATGACACTAGGATTACTGCTTACACTGTCAGCCTTTCTGAGTTAACACAGTCTCTGCAGAAAATATGACTGAACCTACCTCATTGCTGTATAGCAAGAAACCGTTCCTCACACTGAAGTTTTCCTGTACTCCTCAGCTTCTGTGGGAACAGCAGTGGACCTTAGTTACAAATGCTAAGATCATCATCCTCCACGCAGAAATCTTCATCTATGTTCTGCCTGAGAGTAAATAGTACAACACCGGTACCATTTAAAAATAATAAACACTTGATTGAAGATAAAATAAAACTAACAGTTTAACACCTCTTCTCTTTACCCTTCCTGCTTAGAGCCAGCAAAGAGAATGACTGGGGGTGAAGTTAAGGGGGGAGCTATATATACACAGCTCTGCTGTGGTGCTCTCTTTGCTACTTCCTGTCAGGAAGGACAATATCCCACAAGTTAGGATGAATCCGTGGACTCGGTACATCATGCAAAAGAAAATACACATACAGTACACACACACACACTGCACATGCACAAACCCTGCATATACTGCACATGCACACACACTAGGAGAAGACTGGAAACTTTTTACTTGGAGGACAAATAGAACTCAGTGGCCCAGGTACAGCAACTTTGCCCCCCAGCCCAGTCTGCCCCTGGCACACATACACACACACACACACACCATACTCATACTGAACACACAAACATATAAAAACACACAACACACGCACACAAACACACTACATATGCATGCACCCTGCACAAAACACACACTATGTAAATTACTACATGCACACACATTGTACAAACACAAGAGTACACACACGTACTACATAAACTACGCATACAGACTACAAAAAGTGCACAATTTTCTTCCTAGAGGGTATACAAACACTACACACTACACAAAAACTGCACACTACATAAACTACACACACAATGCAACTGCTCACTATTCCATTCCATTAAAAGGCTGCGCTAAGGGTTTAATATTTGAGGTCATTCCAATCCATAAAAGAAACACTTATTATGTGAGTTTATGTATGTTATTTAAATTGTATCTAATTTAACAGCCTTAACCACTGTGAAAAATGACTTGCTCAAAAAGTTAGTTTGTGGTAGGCAAATAGTACCTTGTGATACTGGTGCTTCGGTCAAAATATATTGATAAAATACTATAAGAACACAGCATTCAGATTAAAGTTTCATGATTTATACAGAGCATGCAATGAGCTTTCTAATGGTTTTCAGCTAGTCTGTACGGCTGTTTTTTCAGCTAGTCTGTACGGCTGTTAACGGCTCAAAATTTCATCAATCTCTCTTAGGCACAAATATGTAAAATTTCCTTTATAACTGGTATTTCAAAATGTCAAAACACATTTAAAAAACACACCATATTCAATCAAATCATATGAATAATTAAGAACTATATTAACTCTATTTTACATATAAAAGGAACTATAAATAGAAATATTTAATATATTATATTAATATGTTGCATATTAAAGTAACAATTCATAATTAAATAACTATTGTTTAAAACCATGAAAAAAAAAATATTATCTAAACATACAAGTCTGATATAGATGCAAATGAATTAGTTTTATATATATTAATATTAAAAAATATATGTGCATGCCAATTGTGGCCGAGTTGTTTACACGTGAAGGTTGTAAGCAGTCTGTCTGTAGTGGCTGAGAAACAGGCAGAAATGTAGAGGTTTAAATGTTATAAAGTATATTAATATAACAATGTTGGTTGTGCAAACCTGGGGAATGGGTAGTAAAGGCATTATCTATCTTTTTAAACAATAACAATTTTGGTGTTGACTGTCCCTTTAAACCATCTAGTTAGAGTTGCTAAGCAACATACTACTAAATGCTAATCTCCCTCTAAAAATGTCCAACTTACTGTATGCTAAATGAAAATAGGGGGAGGGTTACGGTTACAATCTTACAATAATTTTGTTCACTTGTAAAAAATAAAAGGAAAACGTGAACCAGATACAAAACAAACGCCAGTATCAGACAAAATAATTATTTCTACTGCTCAAAGTTAAAACCACTAATGTGAACTCATGAATGAGCCCATGAGTTATACTATATAATAGTATAAGCATTTCAACAACTAAACTATTTTATCCAGATTTTGTAGAACTTGCAAATTGATATTTATAAATCCGATCATGTGTGATGTCAGCAGTTATATGTGTGATGTCAGAAGTTGTGTGTGTGTGATGTCAGCAGTTGTGTGTGTGATGTCAGCAGTTGTGTGTGTGATGTCAGCAGTTGTGTGTGTTATGTCAGCAGTTGTGTGTGTTATGTCAGCAGTTGTGTGTGTTATGTCAGCAGTTGTGTGTGTTATGTCAGCAGTTGAGTGGGATGTCAGCAGTTGAGTGGGATGTCAGCAGTTGAGTGGGATGTCAGCAGTTGTGTGTGTGTGATATCAGCAGTAGTGTGTGTGTGATGTCAGCAGTAGTGTGTGTGTGTGATGTCAGCAGTTGTGTGTGTGTGTGACGTCAGCCGTTATGTGTGTCTGTGACGTCAGCCGTTATGTGTGTGTGATGTCAGCCGTTATGCGTGCGTGATGTCAGCCGTTATGTGTGTGTGATGTCAGCAGTTATGTGTGTGATGTCAGCAGTTATGTCATTGATGATGTAGGTAATGTTATGTAAATGTGTGAGATTATGACAACGCTACATACCTTCATTGTTCTGCTGGGTACTTGCTTTGGTGTTAGTTAAGGCTCTTTTCTCAGGTGCAGCGCTGTTAAGCTGACGCAGTACAGCGTCCACTATAGGCATCACCATGGCTGCTGTTGATGTGTTACTTAACCACATAGAAAGCAGAGAAGTGCAACTCATGAATCCCAGCAACAGCCTGCAAGCAATAATAACAGTAAATATAAGGACCTCAGCTACCTTCCTCTGTAGCTGTATATTACAAGATGTAACCTACACTTTCCATCTGTGAAAAATAAAGTAAATAATCCCTCATTTTGCAAATTGTTCTTAAAAATCACAATATTTAGGGGCTTAATAGTTACAATTGGTCATATACATGTCCAGCTCACAGACTTTATATCATGTCTAAATACAAAACAAAACTTTTTAGGATAAGGTGCATTTAGAAGCCCATATTAGTGGTCAAGGCTCAAACAGGTAAAAAAAAAAAAATTCTATTGTAGAGTGAAAGTGCAGCAATATTTTTTACTTGTGAAATATTACTTAAAGGAATATAAAAGAAATTTTTTTTTCATGGTGCAGATATATCATGCCATTTTAAGATACTTTTAAATGTACCATCTATTATATATTGATTATGTCCCTTTAAGTTAAATTACTCATTTTACGTCCACTTAAACCACTGGTTTTCAAAACTGTTCTCACGCCTCTCTAACAGGCCAGGTTTTCAGGATTATCTTGGGTGAGAGCAGGTAAAATAACCATGTTTACTAATCAGCTGATTACTTCACCTGTGCTCTAGTTCTGATAGCCTCAAAATCTGTCCTGTTAGGGAGGTCTGAGGACAGGGTTGAAAACCAGTGGTCTAAACTAATGCCATGATACTAATTCAAAATATGGTTGTGTTAAAGAGACATGAAACCCAAAAATTATATTTCATAATTCATACAGAGCATATTATTGTAAACAACTTTATTATTTACTTCTATTATCTAATTTGCTTTGTCCTCTTGGTATCCTTTGTTGAAAATCATACCTAGATAGGCTCAGAAGCAGCAAAGCACTACTAGGAGGTAGCTACTGATTGGTGGCTGCACATATAACTCTTGTTATTGACCACCCAATGTGTTCAGCTAGCTCCCACTAGTAAAATGCTGCTCCTTCGGCAAAGGATACCAATAGAATGAAGCAAATCTGATAATAGAAGTAAAATGAAACGTTGTTTAAAATTGTATTTTCTAGCCAGATCATGAAAGCAAATGTTTGGGTTTCATATCCCTTAAATTTCGAATTTAATTAGCAGGAATTTCTGAGCATAACTGATACTGAGCATAACCGATACTGAGCATAACCGATACTGAGCATAACCGATACTGAGCATAAGATACTTCCAACCTGCTCACTTGACCCTTTTCCTTCACAACTTCTTCCCTCTCTCTCTGCGTCACTAACCCCTACCCTAACTCATCTCTTTAACCAATCTCTCACTGCTGGCAAATTTCCCGATACATTCAAGCATGCGTCAATCATATCAATTCTAAAAAAGCCCTCGCTTTACTCCTTCACCCCTTTCTAACTGTCGACCGGTCTCCTTACTTCCCTTTGCCTCAAAATTATTTGAACAACTGGTCTATAATAGGCTAACTCAATTTCTCACATCTAACTCCTTACTTAATCCACTACAATCTGGTTTCCGCCCTAAACAATCAACAGAAACCGCTCTTACGAAAGTAACAAATTACCTGTTATCAGCTAAAGCAAAGCGCCACTACTCCTAACTAATTCTAATTAACCTGTCTGCTGCTTTTGACACAGTTGACCATCCTCTCCTAAAAATCCTACATTCATTTGGCATCCGAGACACAGCCCTCTCCTAGTTCATATCTCTCAAACCACTCGTTTTCAGTTTCTTTTAACAACATATCTTCTGATCCTTTGCCTCTCTCAGTTCGAGTACCGCAAGGCTCTGTCTTGGGTCCCTTGCTTTTCTCTCTCTATACATCCTCGCTTGGAAAACTTATAGCTTCCTTTGGATTCCAGTACCACTTATATGCTGATGATACCCAAATCTATCTTTCTTCTCCTGATATATCTCCCTCTTTACTCAACCAGATTTCCAACAGCTTCTTTGTAATTTTCTCTTGGATGTCTTCACACTGCCTCCAACTCAATCTGTCCAAAACTGAACTGCTTCTTATTCCCCCCTCTTTGAGACATCCAACACCTGACATCTCTCTGATAGTCGGAGACTCTATCCTCAACACCTAACCCCAGGTCCGCTGTTTTGGGGTCACACTTGACTCAGAACTCACATTCAATCCACAGATACAAACGCTTACCAAATCCTGCCGTCCACACCTATGCAACATTTCCAGAATTTGTCCCTTCCTTATTCAAAAACTACAGAAATACTAATTAAGTCCCTCATTTTGTCACACATTGATTATTGCAATCTACTTCTAAATAGCCTTCCAAAAAAAACGCCTGTCCTTCCTCCAATCTATTATGAATGCTTCTGCTAGACTCATCCACCTAAGTCGCCGATCTACATCAGCTGTTCCGCTCTGCCAGTCTCTACAGTGGCTCCCCATACACTCCAGAATATAATTTAATGTATTAACCCTAACTTACAAAGCACTCAACAGTCTAACTCCCAACTATATTTCCTCTCTCATCTTGAAATATTCCCCATCCTGTCCTCTCTGATCAACCTCTGACCTATGTCTCTCCACTCCTGTTATCTCTACGCCCCACACCCGTCTCAAAGACTTCTCACGTGCTGCTCCTGTCCTCTGGAACTCTCTACCCCACTCCATAAGACTGTCTCCAACCTTGTATAGCTTCAGACGCTCCTTGAAAACATACCTATTCAGAGAGGCTTACCATCTCTCCTCCATCCCTCATCCTAACCAAACTAATACATGAACTGCCTGACTCACTGCTGCAACTACAACCGATGTGACAAGCTACCCCCAACCTTATGTCTCTGCACCCTAAACCTGTAGACTGTGAGCTCTCCGGAGCAGAACCCTCATCCTCCTGTACCAGATTTGTTTCGTTTTTTTATATTTTGTATTTTATCACAAATCCTTGTCATTGTATACCCCTATCATTGTACCCAGGCTAAGGAATAGTGTGGCGCTATACAAATAAATGATAATAGTGTATAGATGCTCACTGTCTTATTGGCTATTGTGAACAAGTATACTGATACTGCAGTACACATCCTCATTGGTTTAATATTATCACACCTCTTTGTTTGACATGGACATACCTCCACAAGTCTTAAAAACATAATTTATGTAGGAACGTACCTGATAAATTCATGTCTTTCATATTGGCAAGAGTCCATGAGCTAGTGACATATGGGATATACAATCCTACCAGGAGGGGCAAAGTTTCCCAAACCTCAAAATGCCTATAAATACACCCCTCACCACACCCACAATTCAGTTTAACGAATAGCCAAGCAGTGGGGTGATAAGAAAGGAGTAAAAAGCATCAACAAAGGAAATTTGGAAATAATTGTGCTTTATACAAAAAATCATAACCACCATAAAAAGGGTGGGCCTCATGGACTCTTGCCAATATGAAAGAAATTAATTTATCAGGTAAGTTTTTACATAAATTATGTTTTCTTTCATGTAATTGGCAAGAGTCCATGAGCTAGTGACATATGGGATATCAATACCCAAGATGTGGATCTTCCACTCAAGAGTCACTAGAGAGGGAGGGAATAAAAATAAAAACAGCCATATTCCGCTGAAAAAATTAATCCACAACCCAAAAAAATAAGTTTATTTTCATTTTTGAAAGAAAAAAACTTAAAAATCAAAAGCAGAAGAATCAAACTGAAACAGCTGCCTGAAGAACTTTTCTACCAAAAACTGCTTCTGAAGAAGCAAATACATCAAAACGGTAGAATTTAGTAAATGTATGCAAAGTGGACCAAGTTGCCGCTTTGCAAATCTGATCAACTGAAGCTTCATTCTTAAAAGCCCACGAAGTGGAGACCGATCTAGTAGAATGAGCTGTAATTCTCTGAGGCGGGGCCTGACCCGACTCCAAATAAGCTTGATGAATCAAAAGTTTCAACCAAGAAGCCAAGGAAACAGCAGAAGCCTTCTGACCTTTCCTAGGACCAGAAAATAAAACAAATAGGCTGGAAGTCTTCCTGAAATCTTTAGTAGCTTCCACATAATATTTCAAAGCTCTTACACACATCCAAAGAATGTAAGGATCTCTCCAAAGAATTCTTAGGATTAGGACATAAGGAAGGGACAACAATTTCTTTACTAATGTTGTTAGAATTCACAACCTTGGGTAAAAATTGAAAAGAAGTCCGCAAAACTGCCTTATCCTGATGAAAAATCAGAAAAGGAGACTCACAAGAAAGAGCAGATAACTCAGAAACTCTTCTAGCAGAAGAGATGGCCAAAAGAAACAACACTTTCCAAGAAAGTAGTTTAATGTCTAAAGAATGCATAGGTTCAAATGGAGCCTGTAAAGCCTTCAGAACCAAATTAAGACTCCAAGGAGGAGAAATTGACTTAATGAAATTAATACGAATTAAAGCCTGTACAAAACAGTGTATATCAGGAAGTATAGCAATCTTTCTGTGAAATAAAACAGAAAGAGCGGAGATTTGTCCTTTCAAGGAACTTGCAGACAAACCCTTATCCAAACCATCCTGAACAAACTGTAAAATTCTAAGAATTCTAAAAGAATGCCAGGAGAATTTATGAGAAGAACACCATGAAATATAAGTCTTCCAAACTCTATAATAAATCTTTCTAGAGACAGATTTACGAGCTTGTAACATAGTATTAATCACTGAGTCAAAGAAACCTCTATGACTTAGAACTAAGCGTTCAATTTCCATACCTTCAAATTTAATTATTTGAGATCCTGATGGAAAAACGGACCTTGAGATAGTAGGTCCGGCCGTAACGGAAGTGGCCAAGGCGGGCAACTGGACATCCGAACCAGATCCGCATACCAAAACCTGTGTGGCCATCGCATACCAAAACCTGTGTGGCCATGCTGGAGCCACCAGCAACACAAAAGACTGTTCCATGATGATCTTGGAGATTACTCTTGGAAGGAGAACTAGAGGCGGGAAGATGTAAGCAGGATGATAACACCAAGGAAGTGTCAGCGCATCCACTGCTTCCGCCTGAACATCCCTGGACCTGGACAGGTATCTGGGAAGTTTCTTGTTTAGATGAGAGGCCATGAGATCTATCTCTGGAAGACCCCACATCTGATCAATCTGAGAAAACACATCTGGATGGAGAGAACACTCCCCTGGATGTAAAGTCTGGCGGCTGAGATAATCCGCCTCCCAATTGTCTACACCTGGGATATGCACCACAGAGATTAGACAAGAGCTGGATTTCGCCCAAGCAAGTATCCGAGATACTTCTTTCATAGTTTGGGGACTGTGAGTCCCACCCTGATGATTGACATAAGCCACAGATGTGATATTGTCTGTCTGAAAACAAATGAACAGTTCTCTCTTTAGCAGAGGCCAGAACTGAAGAGCCCTTAGAATTGCACGGAGTTCTAAAATATTTATTGGTAATCTCGCCTCCTGAGATTTCCAAACCCCTTGTGCTGTCAGAGATCCCCAAACAGCTCCCCAACCTGAAAGACTTGCATCTGTTGAGATCACAGTCCAGGTTGGCCAAACAAAAGAAGCCCCTTGAACCAAACGATGGTGATCTATCTACCATGTCAGAGAGTGTCGTACATTGGGATTCAAAGATATTAATTGTTATATATTTGTATAATCCCTGCACCATTGATTCAGCATACAAAGCTGTAGAGTTCTCATGTGAAAATGAGCAAAGGGGATCGCGTCCGATGCTGCAGTCATGAGACCTAAAACTTCCATGCACATAGCCACTGAAGGGAATGACTGAGACTGAAGGTGCCGGCATGCTGCGACCAATTTTAAACGTCTCTTGTCTGTTAGAGACAGAGTCATGGACACTGAATCTATCTGGAAGCCTAAAAAGGTGACCCTTGTCTGAGGAATCAAGAAACTTTTTGTTAAATTGATTCTCCAACCATGTTTCGGAAGAAACAACACTAGTTGATTTGTGTGAGATTCTGCAGTACGTAAAGACTGAGCTAGTTCCAAGATATCGTCCAAATAAGGAAACACCGCAATACCCTGTTCTCTGATTACAGATAGTAGGGCACCCAGAACCTTTGAAAAGATTCTTGGAGCTGTTGCTAGGCCAAATGGAAGAGCAACAAATTGCTAATGCTTGTCTAGAAAAGAGAATCTCGGAAACTGATAGTGTTCTGGATGAATCGGAATATGAAGGTATGCATCCTGCAAGTCTATTGTGGACATATAATGTCCTCTCTGAACAAAAGGCAGAATAGTCCTTAGTCACCATCTTGAAAGTTGGTACTCTTACATAACGATTCAAAATGTTTAGATCCAGAACTGGTCTGAATAAATTTTTCTTTCTTTGGTACAATGAATAGGTTTGAATAAAACCCCAGACCTTGTTCCTGAGGAGGAACTGGCATGATTACCCCTGAAGACTCCAGGTCTGAAACACACTTCAGAAAAGCCTGAGCTTTTACTGGATTTACAGGGATGCGTGAGAGAAAAAATCTTCTCACAGGAGGTCTTACTCTGAATCCTATTCGATACCCTTGAGAGACAATGCTCTGAATCCATTGATTTTGGACAGATTTTATCAAAAATTCCTTGAAAAACCTTAATCTGCCCCTTACCAGCTGAGCTGGAATGAGGGCCGCACCTTCATGCGGACTTAGGGGCTGACTTTGGTTTCCTAAATGGCTTGGATTTATTCCAATTTGAGGAAGGCTTCCAATTGGAAGCAGATTCCTTGGGGGGAGGATTGAGTTTTTGTTCCTTATTCTGACGAAAGGAACGAAAACGGTTAGAAGCCTTAGATTTACCCTTAGGTTTCTTATCCTGAGGCAAAAACACTCATTTTCCCCCAGTGATAGTTGAAATAATAGAATCCAACTGAGAAACAAATAAATTATTACCTTGGAAAGAAAGAGATAGTAATCTAGATTTAGATGTCATATCAGCATTCCAAGACTTAAGCCACAAAGCTCTTCTAGCTAATACAGCTAAAGACATGGATCTAACATCAATTTTGATATCAAAAATGGCATCACAAATAAAATGATTAGCATGTTGCAGTAAGCGAACAACACTAGATATGTCAGAATCCAATTCATGTTGCGCCAAATTTTCCAACCAGAAAGTTGATGCAGCCGCAACATCAGCCAAAGAAATAGTAGGTCTAAGAAGATGACCTGAATATAAATAGGCCTTCCTTAGATAAGATTCAAGCTTCCTATCTAAAGGATCCTTAAAGAAAGTGCTATCTTCCATAGGAATAGTGGTACGTTTAGCAAGAGTAGAAATAGCCCCATCAACTTTGGGGATTTTTTCCCAAAACTCTATAGATTTTGCTGGTAAAGGATACAATTTTTTAAACCTTGAAGAAGGAATAAAAGAAGTACCTGGCTTATTCCATTCCCTAGAAATCATATCAGAAATAGCCTCAGGAATGGGAAAACCCCTGGAGAAACCACAGGAGGTTTAAAAACAGCATTTAAACGTTTATTAGACTGAACATCAATAGGACTGGTTACCTCAATATCCAAAGTAATTAACACTTCTTTTAATAAAGAACGCATATACTCTATTTTAAATAAATAAATAAATAGCTTTGTCAGTGTCAATGTCTGAGGAAGGATCTTCTGAATCAGATAGATCCTCATCAGAAGAGGATAAATTATTATGTTGTTGGTCATTTGAAATTTCATCAGCTAAATGAGAAGTTTTAAAAGACCTTTTACGTTTATTAGAAGGTGGAAATGCAGACAAAGCCTTCATAATAGAATCAGAAACAAATTCCTTAAAATTTACAGGTATATCATGCACATTAGAAGTTGAAGGAGCTGCAACTGGCAATGTACTATTACTAATGGATACACTATCTGCATGTAAAAGTTTATCATGACAACTATTACAAATGACATTCGGTGGAATAATTTCTACAATTTTACAACAAATGCACTTAGCTTTGGTATAACCGATGTCAGGCAGCAATGTTCCAGCAGAAACTTCTGAGGCAGGATCAGATTGGGACATCTTGCACAATGTAAGAGAAAAAACAACATATAAAGCAAAATTATCTATTTCCTTATATGACAGTTTCAGGAATGGGAAAAAATGCAATAGCATAGGCCTCTGATAGCAAAAAGCAAGAGGCAAACAAACAAAGGGTATTGAAATAATGAAAAAATTTGGCGCCAAGTATGACGCACAACGTAACGTAAACTCTTTTTTGGCGCCAAAAATAACCGTAAATGACACACTTGCGTCACTAATGACGCTGCCGTGTGAAAGGTCTCGGCGTCACGTATGACGCCGGAAATGACGAAGTTGCGCCATAAACGTATTTTTTTGCGCCAAAAATTTCTCGCGCCAAGAATGACGCAATAAAGTTTAGCATTTGACGCACCCGCAGGCCTAATACCCGCAATTGTAAGAAGTAGTCAATTGAAAAAAGACTAAACCCCAGGTAAGAAATACATTTCTTAAAAATGTTTACATTCCCCAAATATGAAACTGACAGTCTGCAGAAGGAAATACATGAACCTGACTCATGGCAAATATAAGTACAATACATATATTTAGAACTTTATATAAATGCATAAAGTTCCAAACCATAGCTGAGAGTGTCTTAAGTAATGAAAACATACTTACCAAAAGACACCCATCCACATATAGCAGATAGCCAAACCAGTACTAAAACAGTTATTAGTAGAGGTAATGGTAAACTGAGAGTATATCGTCGATCTGAAAAGGGAGGTAGGAGATGAATCTCTACGACCGATAACAGAGAACCTATGAAATAGACCCTCGTTAGGGAAATCATCAAATTCAATAAGTGATACTCCCTTCACGTCCCTCTGACATTCGCTGTACTCTGAGAGGAATCGGGCTTCAACAATGCTGAGAAGCGCATAGAAATCAACGTAGAAATCTTATACACAAACTTACTTCACCACCTCCATAGGAGGCAAAGTTTGTAAAACTGAATTGTGGGTGTGGTGAGAGGTGTATTTATAGGCATTTTGAGGTTTGGGAAACTTTGCCCCTTCTGGTAGGATTGTATACCCCATATGTCACTAGCTCATGGACTCTTGCCAATTACATGAAAGAAATAAACATAAGTTTAAGAAACACAGGCACATCCATTAAAAATCTGAATAGTTTTTTTTAGAATACTCTGTTCTAGATAAAATACTGAAAACTATTGTTGCATTGATTTTTGTATTCCTGCAACCTTCAATTAAATGGACACAGCTGCGGAATAACTAGCAAACTGATATCTTTCAGGAATTAGAATAAGCTTTACTGTGCTCATTAAAAGAAGATAATCTTCTTTCCAAAGAAAACCCACATTGTTTCCAGATGAAATCATTAGGCCTCCTACTGCTAACTGATTTTGTCTCAGGTAACATCCGTAAGATGCCGCGCTTAACTAAACTTCATGTATTCCCATCCATATACTTATAACTTTGTACAGTGTAATATTTACATGAGATAGGGACAATAACAATGGAGAAGCACAAAAACATTACTGTTATATGCTATTTCCTAATGGTAGTTTAATTAATTTAAAGCTAAAGAAAATTATGTCTATGCAAGAGCTGATATTCAAAGAAACATAAGAGGCATCAGGAGGTTGCTTGAATATTTGAATTGCACATCTGCTTGTCACTGCTGCTGCAAAACAACACATTCAGGAAGACTGACTCAGATAGGCTCAAGAGCAGCAATGCACTACTGGTGATAGGTGGCTACACATATATGCCTATTGTCATTGTTTCCTCATACTATGTACCCACGCATATTATATACTGTTTTTCTCACCATTAAATGGACTTTCTAAAGATGCCATTATTTCCATCATATCTTATTATTTACTATAAAAATATTTACAAAATATGAGGAAAAAAAAATCACACTTTTTCTAACTTTGACCCCCAAAATCTGTTACACATCTACAACCAACAAAAAACACCCATGCTAAATAGTTTCTAAATTTTGTCCAGAGTTTAGAAATACCCAATGTTTACATGTTCTTTGCAAGTTATAGGGCCATAAATACAAGTAACACTGTGCTATTTCCAAACCAGTTTTTTTTAAATTAGCGCTAGTTACATTGGGACACTGATATCTGTCAGGAATCCCTGAATATCCCTTGACATGTATATATATATTTTTTAGAAGATATCCCAAAGCATTGACCTAGGCCCATTTTGGTATATTTCATGCCACAATTTCACCGCCAAATGCGATCAAACAGAAAAAAAATGTTCACTTTTTCACAATTTTTTTCACAAATTTTAGGTTTCTCACTGAAATCATTTATAAACAGCTTGTGCAATTTTGACACAAATGGTTCTAAATGCTTCTCCTCGATCCTCTTTGTTCAGAAATAGCAGACTTATATGTCTTTGGCGTTGCTTTTTGGTAATTAAAAGTCCGCTAAATGCCATTGCCCACCACACGTGAAGGGGTTAATTAGGGAGCGTGTAGGGAGCTTGTAGGGTTAATTTTAGCTTTAGTGTAGTAGACAACCCAAAGTATTGATCTAGGCCCACTTTGGTATATTTCATACCACCATTTTACCGCCAAATGCAATCAAATAAAAAAAAAGTTAAATTTTTAACAATTTTAGGTTTCTCACCGAAATTATTTACAAACAGGTTGTGCAATTATGGCACAAATGGTTGTAAAAGCTTCTCTGCGATCCCCTTTGTTCAGCAATAGCAGACATATATGGCTTTGGCGTTGCTTTTTGGTAATTAGAAGGCCGCTAAATGCCGCTGTGCACCAAACGTGTATTATGCCCAGCAGTGAAGGGGTTGATTAGGGAGCTTGTAGGGTTAATTTCAGCTTTAGTATATTGTAGCAGACAATCCAAAATATTGATCTAGGACCATTTTGGTATATGCCATGCCACCATTTCACCGCCAAATGCGATCAAATAAAAAAAATTGTTCACTTTTTAACAAATTTTAGGTTTTTCACTGAAATGAATAACCAACAGCTTGTGCAATTATGACACAAATGGTTGTAAATGCTTCTCTGGGATCCCCATTGTTCAGAAATAGCAGACATATATGGCTTTGGCGTTGCTTTTCGGTAATTAGAAGGCCGCTAAATGCTGCTGCGCATCACACATGTATTATGTCTAGCAGTGAAGAAGTTAATTAGGTAGCTTGTAGGGAGCTTGCAGGGTTAATTTTAAATTTGGTGTAGAGATCAGCCTCCCATCTGACTCATCACACCCCTGATCCCTCCCAAACAGTCCTCTTCCCTCCCCCACAACTGTCCCTGCCATCTTAAGTACTGGCAGAAAGTCTGCCAGTAATAAAATAAAAGCTTTTTGGGTTTTTTGGTTTTTTTTTTTTTTTTTTTTTAAAACATAATACTGCTGTGTAGGATCCCCCCTTAGCCCCCAACCTCCATGATCCCCCCCCCCCAAACAGCTCTCTAACCCTCCCCCTCTACCTTATTGGGCGCCATCTTGGGTACCCAGTTTGAAATAAAATGTGTTTTGTTTTGGGTTTTTTTATATTTTATTCACAATACTTTCATGTTTCCTGTAGTGTGCTGTGTAGGATCCCCCCTTAGCCCCCAACCTCCATGATCCCCCCCCCCCCCAAACAGCTCTCTAACCCTCCCCCTCTACCTTATTGGGCGCCATCTTGGGTACCCAGTTTGAAATAAAATGTGTTTTGTTTTGGGTTTTTTTATATTTTATTCACAATACTTTCATGTTTCCTGTAGTGTAGCTGCCCCCCCTCAAGATCCAACCCCCACCCTCTCCTAAATCCCTTAGTTGAAAATGCCCCCCCTCCCCAGTCCTCTCTCCCACCTTGCTGTAGATACTTATTGTGCCATAGTGTAAAGTTCCCACCCACGCCCTCGTGCGCACCCGCAAGTGATCCCGCCCCCCTCCAGCACTTCCTCCATCAATGGCCACTCACCCACCTCCCTGCATCCGGCTCCCACCCACCAACGATTACGGCCATCGATGGCCGATGCAGAGAGGGCCACAGAGTGTCTCTCTCTGCATCGGACTGCTAGAAAACGTTATTGCTGGATGCCTCAGCATCACTGCAATAACATGAATGCGGCTAGAATCGATCAGGATCGCATCCACCGCTTTTAAAGACCAACGATGCACAGGGTACGTCCTTGGTCGTTAACTGCAATTTTGCAGGACGTACCCCATATGTCATTGGTCGTTAAGGGGTTAAAGAGACACTGAACCCAATTTTTTTTCTTGTGTGATTGTGAGCATGCAGTTTAAACCCTTTGATTGCTAAGCACTTTCCCACCTGGGTGCTAAGCTTTTTTAAGGTGGGAGAGTACTAGCCAGGGCTGTGAGCCGACGTTAGCACCAGAGTGGGAAACTCTGCGACAGCTCAGAGCCGTCGTTAGCACTCAAGGGGTTAAGCAACTTTCTAATTTACTCCTATTATAAATTTTTCTCTGTTCTCTTGCTATCTTTATTTGAAAAAGAAGGCAACTAAACTAAGGAGCCAGAACATTTTTGGTTCAGAACTCTGGACAGCACTTGTTTATTGGAGGATGATTTTATCCACCAATCAGGAAGAACAACCCAGGTTGTTCACCAAAAATGGGCCGGCATCTAAACTTGCATTCTTGCTTTTCAAATAAAGATACCAAGAGAATGAAGAAAATTTGATAATAGGAGTAAATTAGAGAGTTGCTTTAAATTGTATGCTCTATCTGGATCACAAAATAAAAAAATTGGGTTCAGTGTCCCTTTAACCCCTTAATGACCGAGGACGTGCAGGGTACGTCCTCAAAAAAAAGGCAGTTAACGCCTGAGGACGTACCCTGCACGTCCTCGGTGTGGAAAGCAGCTTGAAGCGATCCTGCTCGCTTCCAGCTGCTTTCCGGTTATTGCAGTGATGCCTCGATATCGAGGCATCCTGCAATAACCATTTGTAGCCATCCGATGCAGAGAGAGCCACTCTGTGGCCCTCTCTGCACCGGACATTAACGGCTAGGTTTGTGGGTGGATAGGAGCCGGTGTGGGAGGCGGCCATCGATGGCCCTGGATGATGCTGAGGGGGGCGGGATCGGGGGCGGGGATGCCCGGGGGCGCGCACAGGCGTGCGCGCGTGCACGGGAGGGTGGGGGCGGGCACGTGCACGGGGAGGGAGCGGGTGGGAACCGCTGCACTACAGAAAAAGTAGCAGTAAAATTTACAAAAAAGGGGAAATAAAGTTGGAAATAAAAAGATCAGGCAGGTGGTGGGGGTTGGTCTGTGGGGGGGGGGGGAAGCTACACTACAGAAACTAAAAATAAAAACAAAAAAAAAAACCTTTTTATTTTGCAAAATGGGTACTGGCAGACAGCTGCCAGTACCCAAGATGGCCCCCAATAAGGCAGATGGGGAGGATTAGAGAGCTGTTTGGGGGGATCAGGGAGGTTGGGGGCTAAGGGGGGATGCTACACCCCCAGCATATGTAAATATGCTTTAAAAAATAAAAAATTTAAATAAAAAAACCTTTTATTTTAGTACTGGCAGACTTTCTGCCAGTACTTAAGATGGCGGAGACAATTGTGGGGTGGGGGAGGGAAGGGAGCTGTTTGTGAGGGATCAGGGGGTTTGATGTGTCAGGTGGGAGGCTGATCTCTACACTAAAGCTAAAATTAACCCTGCAAGCTCCCTACAAACTACCTAATTAACCCCTTCACTGCTAGCCATAATACACGTGTGATGCGCAGCAACATTTAGCGGCCTTCTAATTACCAGAAAGCAACGCCAAAGTCATATATGTCTGCTATTTCTGAACAAAGGGGATCCCAGAGAAGCATTTACAACCATTTGTGCCATAATTGCACAAGCTATTTGTAAATCATTTCAGTGAGAAACCTAAAATTGTGAAAAATTCAACGTTTTTTTTAATTTGATCGCATTTAGCGGTAAAATGGTGGCATGCAATATACCAAAATGGGCCTAGATCAATACTTTGGGTTGTCTGCTACACTACACTAAAGCTAAAATTAACCCTACAAGCTCCCTACAAGCTCCCTAATTAACCCCTGCACTACTGGGCATAATACACGTGTGGTGCGCAGCGGCATTTAGCGGCCTTCTAATTACCAAAAAGCAATGCCAAAGCCATATATGTCTGCTATTTCTGAACAAAGGGGATCCCAGAGAAAAATTTACAACCATTTATGCCATAATTGCACAACCTGTTTGTAAATAATTTCAGTGAGAAACCGAAAGTGAAAAAGTGAACGATTTTTTGTATTTGATCGCATTTGGTGGTGAAATGGTGGCATGAAATATACCAAAATTGGCCTAGATCAATACTTTGGGATGTCTTCTAAAAAAATATATATACATGTCAAGGGATATTCAGGGATTCCTGAAAGTTATCAGTGTCCCAATGTAACTAGCGCTAATCTTGAATAAAATGGTTTGGAAATAGCAAAGTGCTACTTGTATTTATGGCCCTATAACTTGCAAAAAAAAAAAGCAAAGAACATGTAAACATTGGGTATTTCTAAACTCAGGACAAAATTTATAAAATATTTAGCATGGGTGTTTTTTGGTGATTGTAGATGTGTAACAGATTTTGGGGGTCAAAGTTAGAAAAAGTGTTTTTTTTCTATTTTTTTTCTCATATTTTATAAAAAAAATTATAATAAATTATAAGATATGATGAAAATAATGGTATCTTTGGAAAGTCCATTTAATGGCGAGAAAAACGGTATATAATATGTGTATATATATATATATACAGTAAATGAGCAAGAGGAAAATTACAGCTAAACACAAACACCACAAAAATGTAAAAATAGCCTTGGTCCCAAACGGACAGAAAATCGAAAAGTGCTGTGGTCATTAAGGGGTTAAAGGACCATTAAACTTGACATTTCAACAATGCATAAAATGTTTCATTATTGCAAGTGAAACATTATTGCAATATACAGTCATTATTTATTTTGCAGTCTTTTGTTGTAAAATACATCTAAAAAATGTGTTTCACTTTCTCCCAGGGAGGCTTGGATTAATAAATTAAGCTTTTGTTTACTTTCCTTCCCTCCCTAAGCTTCTATGGTGTCACATGCTTTTAAAAGGTGGATTATCAGTTGCATCAACAATTATGAGAGGCAAATAGTTACCAAGTTGATTCAATGCTAAACCCCCTTAAACAAGGGAGCAGGCTACCCCAGTCTGCACAACTGCAAATAGTTTGTGCTATATCTGAATATTAGTTTGTTCTGGGGGACAGGGAAATCAGTGAAAAGAATAAACATAAAACAATATACTCATTTGACAAAATAAAGTTTTCAATGCAAATATTCTTATATATGAAGGTTTATAATCATGTACTGTAGTTTACCATTTGTGTTTAGTGTCCCTTTTAAAGGGACACTGAACCCAAATTTTTTCTTTCATGATTCAGATAGAGCATGAAATTTTAAACAACTTTCTAATTTACTCCTATTATCAAATTTTCTTTATTCTCTTTGTATCTTTATTTGAAAAGCAATAATGCAAGTTAAGATGCTGGCCCATTTTTGGTGAATAACCTGGTTTGTTGTTGCTGATTGGTGGATAAATTCATCCACCAATAAAAAAGTGCTGTCCAGAGGCTGAAACAAGAAAGAAACTTAGATGCCTTCTTTTTCAAATTAAGATAGCAAGAGAACGAAGGAAAATTGATAATAGGAGTAAATTAGAAAGCTGTTTAAAATTGCATGCTCTATCTGAATCATGAAGGAGAAAAATTGGGTTCAGTGTCCCTTTAAGCTTTGCCATTTGTGTTTAGTGTCCCTTTAAGCCTTTTGCAGGGGATAAAGACATTTATATGCAAGCAGCGGTGCAATAATAAAATGCTATAACACTTTACAGCAGATTATTTTTGCATTTTTAGGTTCCCTTGCGTATGGTGAAATCCACTTGGGCCTACAACAGTCTACAAAGGTTAGATAAGAGATAAAGTTCATTTACATCCATCCATAACTGGCCACAAATAAACTTGGAACGTGAATTCCACCAGGCTTTTCAAGGTATGTATATCACTGAACCGTTCTTGATTTGTAAATTGTGCTAATAAAACTACAGTGTCTAAATTAAAGACATGTATTTTCAGTGCAGTGCTAAATTACCTTGTTCCATTTGTATTCTTTGTTGAAAAGCATACCTGGGTAGGCTCAGAAGCAGTAATGCTGGGATTGGTGGCTACACAAACATTCACTTTGTCATTGGCTAATTCCCTATTTTTTTTTTAAATTAAATTGGCTTTAATGAATATTTGGAATCATATTACATTTAGCCTCCTATACTAAAAAAAATTACAGTGTATCAGATCAGTAACATAAAAGACAAGCATGTCATGTTTATTAATTGCAAACTACAAAGATTTAGAAGAATTAGTCTGCTACGTGCAAAAGCTAAATAAGTCTCGGGATAAACACATCTGGTCCGTTATTTCAAGGTGCAAGCTACAATGGCATTTTATTACCAAGTACATTACTTTGTTGGAGTATAAAAGCCATATGTGACTCAGTCCTGCATTTCTTGACTGTGGAGAAATAAGAAGCAAATAAAACAAGAATTCCGTAAAAGGAAGTATAGAAAATCTCTATATTATTCTTCACAGTAATACTGTACATTTGTACAGAGTAAAATAAAACCATGCGCATGTTGTCCATGATCAATACAAATATTTGCATAGGAAATTAGCACATCTAGGCAAGATTCCCCACTTGCTTTTCCCCAGAAATACTCCATAAACAATGTTACCAATGCACAAGAGAATTCTGGGTAATATATGCAAATTAGATATGCAAATTCTCTAGTTTTTTTAATTTGCATATCTTACCCAGAATTCTCTTGTGCATTGGTAACATTGTTTATGGTGTATTTCTGGGGAAAAGCAAGCCGGGAATCCTATGCAAATATTTGTATTGATTTAATTTTGAGACATGGAGGATTTAAATCTCAGTTTTTTATCTCCACCATAATTTTAATGAATATATATATATATATATATATACTGTATATATACATACATACATATACACACATATACACACACAGCAGGCCCAGCAGATTCACAATATACCATTATTATATTTATAATTCATAGCATATGACATAGTTGTGCCAAACCAGTAAAATATATATATCATTTTTGCTTAGATTTTAGTAAATAATATTGAATGTCCCACTGACCACTGCTGTTACTGTGATCACCTTACTGAATTGTCATCGAGAATAGCCACATGTGAAACAGGGACCCATATAGGTTAGTGATGAGGTTAAGTATGAAAATTGTGTTTTTTCCAGTCCTGAAAACTGAAAGTACACATGGGTGGCTTTTAAATTTATTTTTGCCACTTTGCTCTCCATAATTTGCCGTTTGTTATTGTCATGATACAATCATGTGGAGTACTTGATACCTGGATTGGCTACCCAGCAGAGGTGGTATTGTTATCTCAGCATTGCCAGGTTCATGTGAAATGTTCTTTGTGTGTTCAGGGATGCAGGGGTTTCAAGACCCCCCTCCTTAGCCTAGCCAGGTTTAAAAGGGACAGTCAAGTCCAAAAAAACTTTCATGTTTCAAATAGGGCATGCAATTTTAAACAACGAATGTCATGTGATCAGGGGACTGTCAGAAGATGCTTAGATACAAGTTAATCAGAGGTAAAAAGTATATTAATATAACAGTGCTGGTTATGCAAAACTGGGGAATGGGTAATAAAGGGATTATCTATCTTTTTAAACAAAAAAAGTCTGGTGTTGACTGTCCTTTTAATGTAAAATGTTCTTTGTGTGTAGGAATGCAGGGGTTTCGAGGTCCCCCTCCTTCCCACTCCTCTTGGAGACAGGTACCTCCTGATACATGGAGTTAAGACTAGCTACACTGGTAGACTAGCCGTAAATTATGACAAGGGCAGGGACTTTGACAAGACAAAGGAACCTGAGATATAACTTGTTAGTTCTGAAAAGCTTGAGTTAGAACTACCCTGGGACACAAGCAGCTAACATCATGGAAGGAGGTTCTCCACATATCTAAAGGAACTTGGTAATAAGTTAGACATTGTGTTTGTTTATTTGTATGTCCCATTTTATTTGAAAGAAGTGTATCTTTGCATGTATATCTTGTTATTTTGAATGTTTTTATAATTTTGCACTGTGTAACCTGTACTGATATTTTTGTTATTAAACACATAGAAAATCTAATTCTGCCTAATATCTCTAATATCTAAATTCACACTCTGTTGCAACAAGGTTAAAGGCACGTTACACAATTGTTAAATTGTTTGAGCTAGTGGGGGTTCCAAGACACCCCTTTATTTAGAGGTATTGGTGGTGGCAGTGACTTGTGTGATACTGGTTGGTGCGGACAGGATTTAGGGGTTAATTTGGTGTCCCTTTAAGCTCCTTTGTGGAGTTAAAGGTCAAGGGAACCAGAGCTGCGTGCTATTAACCCCTACATGCCCACACCTCTCCCCATTTGTAACTGTTGAGGAAGGCTTAATTATCACAGTTATCTTATCATTTTTGCTAAAACCAAACAATGGACAGTTTGTTAATACAATGACAAGCCCTGTCAGTTCAAGACTCAAGTCCCGATTGGTTCCTCCAAATAATAAAAGAGGTATGAGGAGTTGGCCTATTAAAAAACAATTGCAGCAAACAATTCAGTGTCTTTTAGATCACTTGTGCCTTGCAAAAAAAAAATAGATATTTTTGACCCAATATAAAGCCAACTCAGCCTCAAAATGTTAAAAGGACAGTCTACTTAAAAAAATGTGTATTGTTTAAAAAAGATGGATAATCACTATTACTCATTCCCCAGTTTTGCATAACCAACACCGTTATAGTAATATACTTTTTACCTCTGTGATTACCTTGTATCTAAGCCTCTGCAGACTGCCCCCTTATTTCAGTTCTTTAGTCAGACTTTCCTTTTAGCCAATCAGTGCTGACTCATAAATAACTCCACAGGAGTTAGCACAATGTCAAAATTCACTGACATAAGAGGCAGCTTCAACGGCTTAGAAATCAGTTTATGAGCCTACCAAGGTTTAACTTTCAACAAAGAATACCAAGAGAACAAAGCAAATTTGATGATCAAAGTAAATTAGAAAGTTGTTTAAAATGGCATGCCCTATTTGAATCATGAAAATTTAATTTTGACTGGACTGTTCCTTTTAACTGTTGTACTACATATATTTACTATTTCATGGCTCAAAAACAAAATTAGTATTTTTACTCACTATTGTGTCCTGACCACAAGGTTGATACAAAGTTGTCAACCTGTTATATAAAAGTTGTTTACAATGTTGGAGCACCAGCCATTGGGAATAACGTTATCACCTGTTGATCTAAACATGGCTAGTATTTATCTTAGGTTTCATTTTCTTACACCCAAAACATTATTTTATATGCTATTTTTGTATCGCCTACAGAAGTGTCTATGATCCTCTGGGAAAGCACTGTGTGAGGATCACAGGACATTTATAGGCTTAGTGGTTAACCGTGATGTTAAACAGTAACATGTCAAAGCAAGCAAAGAATGAAAAAGCAATTCTGTTGTGTAGTTAAAGGGACAGTATACACTCATTTTCATATAACTGCATGTAATAGACACTACTATAAAGAATAATATGCACAGATACTGATATAAAAATCCAGTATAAAACTGTTTAAAAACTTACTTAGAAGCTCCCAGTTTCTCTCTATTGAAAAGGTTAGCTGGAACACCCTCTGAAAGTGGTTCTATAGCAAAAAAAAGCAGACACCCCCCTCTCCCTTCTTCTGCATATGAAAAGACTCTTTACACAAACAGGAGCAAGCTGGAGGAGGAATACATCAGTATTCTACTAAAACTTTGGGGCTTGGTTAAGAGTCTGAAAATCAGCGCAATGTTATTTAAAAATAAGCAAAACTATATATATATTTATTTATTTTTAAAAAGCTGTATAGGCTATATAAACAAAACATGTATGCAAAGAAAAATCTAGTGTATTAATGTCCCTTTAACAAGTTATTACCAGCTGGGCTGACTTCCTACTGACAGAACCATCCAAAGTGCTATGCGTTTGTGCAGATTCCACTTCTGGATGGAGGAAGCCAAGCAGACAACTCCAAAGAGCAGAAGGTGAATGTCTTTAAAGTATTCAGATGCCACCTGCAGCACAAGGAGAAACAGAGGAAGATACAGTAATGTATTTGAAAATAAAGGGACATTAAAACAGTAATATAAAATGATTTATTATGTGTAGTAAAAAAAAACAACAACTTTGCAATATACTTTCATTATTTATTTTGTCCCCTTTTCTGTAAATGGAATTGTTGGTTTTCCAAATTCCACAGAGTTTCAATAAAGTAATGGATGCAGCCATGTTGGGACCTCTTTCTCTCTCCCTCCTGCTGAGGACAAATAGGGACAGATATAAAACCGGTGATAAAATAGAGTTTGCAAACAGTCTGTGTGGAAACCCTGTTGTATAATTACTTTAACAATTCCATATTTTACACAGCCTTGTTTGCACCCTCTCTTTTATTGCCTGTTTTATATCTGCCTCAACAAAAGAGATATAAATGAGAAACCTAGGTTTAAAGATGGCACCCATTACCTTATAGAAAATATACCTTTACACTTATATCTTCAATATTTACACAACAGATATAGGGGTCAATCTTGCCATTTATCAGCTCCCGATAGCAATTACAACATCAAAGCAATCGCAAGCCAAACAATGTTAAAAAAAGTTTGGATCGGATATTGGAAAAGTCACGCATATGATGCACGAACATCATCGACTTTGGCGATCACAATTCTTCTACATACTAGTTATCGATATTAAAATAGCCAAAGACAACTGGTAAAAGGTCAACACTTACAGATCGACAGATATCACATCACACATACGATCTGCGTATACTTGGACCAAAAACACATTTGCCTAGATTTAGAGTTCTGCGTTAGCCTTAAAAAGCAGCGTTAAGGGGTCCTAACGCTGCTTTTTAACGCCCGCTGATATTACGAGTATGGCAGGTACAGGTGTACCGCTCACTTTTCGTCCGCGACTTTTGGCTACCGCAAATCCCCTTTCGTCAATTGCGTATCCTATCTTTTTAATGGGATTTGCCTAACGCCGGTATTACGAGTCTTGGAAGAAGTGAGCGGTACAGCCTCTACCTCCAAGTCTCCTACCGCAATTAAAAGTCAGTAGTTAAGAGTTTTATGGGCTAACGCAGGAACATAAAGCTCTTAACTACAGTGCTACAAAGTATACTAACACCCATAAACTACCTATGAACCCCTAAACCGAGGCCCCCCCACATCGCAAACACTATAATAAAATTATTTAACCCCTAATCTGCCGACCGGACCCGCCACCACCTACATTATAGCTATGAACCCCTAATCTGCTGTCCCTTACATCGCCGACACCTATATTATATTTATTAACCCCTAATCTGCCCCCCCCCCAATGTCGCCTCAACCTACCTACACTTATTAACCCCTAATCTGCCGACCGGACATTGACACCACTATAATAAATGTATTAACCCCTAAACCGCCGCACTCCCGCCTCGCAAACACTACAGGGAGTGCAGAATTATTAGGCAAGTTGTATTTTTGAGGATTAATTTTATTATTGAACAACAACCATGTTCTCAATGAACCAAAAAAACTCATTAATATCAAAGCTGAATAGTTTTGGAAGTAGCTTTTAGTTTGTTTTTAGTTATAGCTATTTTAGGGGGATATCTGTGTGTGCAGGTGACTATTACTGTGCATAATTATTATGCAACTTAACAAAAAAACAAATATATACCCATTTCAATTATTTATTTTTACCAGTGAAACCAATATAACATCTCAACATTCACAAATATACATTTCTGACATTCAAAAACAAAACAAAAACAAATCAGTGACCAATATAGCCACCTTTCTTTGCAAGGACACTCAAAAGCCTGCCATCCATGGATTCTGTTAGTGTTTTGATCTGTTCACCATCAACATTGCGTGCAGCAGCAACCACAGCCTCCCAGACACTGTTCAGAGAGGTGTACTGTTTTCCCTCCTTGTAAATCTCACATTTGATGATGGACCACAGGTTCTCAATGGGGTTCAGATCAGGTGAACAAGGAGGCCATGTCATTAGATTTTCTTCTTTTATACCCTTTCTTGCCAGCCACGCTGTGGAGTACTTGGACGCGTGTGATGGAGCATTGTCCTGCATGAAAATCATGTTTTTCTTGAAGGATGCAGACTTCTTCCTGTACCACTGCTTGAAGAAGGTGTCTTCCATAAACTGGCAGTAGGACTGGGAGTTGAGCTTGACTCCATCCTCAACCCGAAAAGGCCCCACAAGCTCATCTTTGATGATACCAGCCCAAACCAGTACTCCACCTCCACCTTGCTGGCGTCTGAGTCGGACTGGAGCTCTCTGCCCTTTACCAATCCAGCCACGGGCCCATCCATCTGGCCCATCAAGACTCACTCTCATTTCATCAGTCCATAAAACCTTAGAAAAATCAGTCTTGAGATATTTATTGGCCCAGTCTTGACATTTCAGCTTGTGTGTCTTGTTCAGTGGTGGTCGTCTTTCAGCCTTTCTTACCTTGGCCATGTCTCTGAGTATTGCACACCTTGTGCTTTTGGGCACTCCAGTGATGTTGCAGTTCTGAAATATGGCCAAACTGGTGGCAAGTGGCATCTTGGCAGCTGCACGCTTGACTTTTCTCAGTTCATGGGCAGTTATTTTGCGCCTTGGTTTTTCCACACGCTTCTTGCGACCCTGTTGACTATTTTGAATGAAACGCTTGATTGTTCGATGATCACGCTTCAGAAGCTTTGCAATTTTAAGAGTGCTGCATCCCTCTGCAAGATATCTCACTATTTTTTACTTTTCTGAGCCTGTCAAGTCCTTCTTTTGACCCATTTTGCCAAAGGAAAGGAAGTTGCCTAATAATTATGCACACCTGATATAGGGTGTTGATGTCATTAGACCACACCCCTTCTCATTACAGAGATGCACATCACCTAATATGCTTAATTGGTAGTAGGCTTTCGAGCCTAAACAGCTTGGAGTAAGACAACATGCATAAAGAGGATGATGTGGTCAAAATACTCATTTGCCTAATAATTCTGCACTCCCTGTATAATACATTTTATTAACCCCTAATCTGCCGCCCCCAACGTCGCCGCTACTATAATAAAGTTATTAACCCCTAAACCTAAGTCTAACCCTAACACCCCCCTAAGTTGAAATAAATCTAAATACATTTACTATAATTAAATAAATTATTCCTATTTAAAAATAAATACTTACCTATAAAATAAACCCTAATATAGCTACAATATAACTATTAGTTACATTGTAGCTATTTTAGGATTTATATTTATTTTACAGGCAACTTTGTATTTATTTTAACTAGGTACAACGTTATTGTTCAAAAACTCTTTAATTTCTGATCCTCTCAAATAAGAAGAAGCATTGCAACCCCTAAGCAGAACACTGGCGGTGAGCGGATCAGGAACAGAATCGGCAGCTGTGTCCAGCTGTCCGCTGCAAAACATCAGCAGTTGTTAAAGGGACATGATACCCAAAAAGTTAAAGCACTTGAAAGTGATGCAGCATAGCTGTAAAAAGCTTACTAGAAAATATCACCTGAACATCTCTATGTAAAAAAGGAAGATATTTATATTCACAGCCCATTGTAAAGGGACTTTAAACAGCCAATCAGAATACTAGTCACAGGATTTTCAAGGGAGTGTGCATCTGGCATGTGCAAGCACAGTCATGTAATTTCCCTACTCAGTTTAGGTGAGTTTACTATGAAATCTCACAAGATTTCAGTGAAATCTCATGAGATCACAGCAAAGCAGTACATGACCTCAGCACTGCTGATGCTGATTGGCTATTGTTTTCTTTTTGTTTTTTCAACTTGCAGCTGGACAGCAGCTGAAGTATAACTGTTCACAGAGCACTTAATAGTGAGCTGAAGAAATGTTAAAGTAAAATATCTTTGTTTTTTACATAGTGATATCTTGTCCGCTTTTTACAGTTATGCTGCATCCCTTTCAAGTGATTTAGCATATGGGTAGTATGTCCCTTTAAAATGGTCAGTAAACGCCTTGAGGTTTTTATATAAAATGTTTAGTTATACATAATAAAAAAAAATACCAGTATATTGACATTATTTATTTTGTCTCTTTTCACATAGTTTAGCTCTGAAAATTGAGCAATTTGTAATTATGAGACCTTTAAATGCACCCTGCTAACTTATCAGTGCTAACTCTGCTACATATCTGTCCCTAATTGGCTTTATCAGATAACTGCAAAACAATTCCCTTTATACTAACTTTACAGCAATGATTAGCTTTGTTGTCTGCAAACTAAACCCTAGATTGGCCCTGCGTGATATTTCTCAGGCGATCTTTCCGGATACCTCATTGGGAGGTCAGAGGTAAGGACGCCGGGTCCTTAGGCTTTTCCAACATGGCGGCGCCCAGTGAATGTGTGAGCTGCCTGCGAGTATTTCGCTGAGTTTCAGGTTAGATTAAGATATAGAGGGGAGTCAGGGACCTAGGGTTTGGGTAGGATAAGTTGTCAGGGGATGTGCAGGGTGCCCGTGTGGCTCTGTCTCGTTACTGTACTGCGGGGAACGTCTGTGATCATTGAAACAGCCCTTAGTGAGTTGCCTTACTTTGACCAGGTGACATGATGCATAATATATAACTCAGCAGCTAGATATTACTCATCGTGATTAGCTATTGTCACAGATCCTTATTATAATCACGATGAGTAATATCTAGCTGCTGAGATATATTATGTATTTGTGTAGTTTATTATTACTGCTGCAGTGCAGTTCATTCGTTTTCTATATAAATTTGTGGCTTCTGGACTGTGTTGTATGTTTTAACTTTTAAGCTGTGTAAACAGGGCTGGATTGGGCCATGAGCCGGAGGGGGGTGGGGCTAAATATGAGGGGGTGGGGCCGGGCCATGCAAATTTCCAGGGCCGGTCTGATTTCCCAGTCCGGCCCTGATAGCAACACAATAGAAATGTCTTGTTATTACAAGGTGTTTACTGTTCCTTTAAACACAAATGAAAGCAATAGAGGACTAAAGAAATGCTCCAATGCATCTGACAGTTTAATTTTGATTTTACTGTCCCTTTAACCCAGGCATTCTTAAAGTCCCCCTACCAACAATAAAAGGGATTTGATTCAGATAGAGCTTGTGATTTTAAACAACTTTCTAATTTACTTTCTAGCATCAAATTGTCTTTATTCTCTTGGAATCTTTTGTTGAAAAGCAGGGACATAAGCTCTGAAGCATGCACTTCTCTGGAGCACTATATGGCAGCAGTTTTGTAAGAATGTATTCCATTTGCAGGAGCACAAGATGGCAGCACTATTTCCTGCCATGTATTGCACCAAATGCCTATCTAGGTATCTCTTCAACAAAGAATATAATAGGAACAAAGCAAATTTGGTAATATAAGTAAATTGGATTTTTTGGGGGGATTTCATATTCCTTTAACAGACAATCTGTGTCTTTTCTCAGCGCTATAGCCTCAGAGAATTAGAATATATAGTTCCACAGGTATTAAAGGGATATATAACAAGTTGGGATAGAGACAAATTATAATAATATGTGCTTTAATTACTTTACCTGCAAATTTATACTGCAGTGCCTCGCCATTAACCTTTTTTTTTTTGTTTCTGAATTGTAAAGCTCTAACTCCCCCCACACAATTCCTTTTATGGCTGTATCTATATATATTGTTGTTTTGCTAGAATGCAAAAGTGTACAGGGATTATCTGCTGGAGCATGCCTAGAAGCTGGGAATTCAGTTGAAATACAATGCCTGTGTCTAAACACTGATAAGAGGGGTGGAGTTGGCTGCTCCAGGCAGTTTAGCTAAGTAATTAATTTAGCTTATTTTTGAAAATTATTTTAAAATACTTGCCAGCAATTTTTAAAAAATGTTTTATGCAAACTATTTTAAATTAATTAGCCTTTTTAGGATATGCACAGATCTCAACCTGTTTTATGGCACTTTAAATTGAACAAACTATCCAAACCATATATACAGTATATGAGAGAGTGCTTTTAAACATGTAACAATAGTATTATTAATATTATTTTGATTTTAAAGCAAACAGGGAGTGCACAAGTGGCCCTTGAGACAGGATATCACCAGCTAATCCAGAAGAGTATCATAACTATTAGTGAACAGTGGCATGCCCCATGAGAATAAAAACAAAACAGGTTTATTTTCAGCAAACAAACAAACATCCATTTAAGAAAGGAAAAAATCTAATATATATTACATAGTGATAATGGTCCCAGGTAGGACTGTTAATGTAAAGGATATCTGAAGGGTCTTTTGTATATGATAGAAGTCACAATCTTTATCTGTGGTTGAAGTGTGGTTATGTGTTAAGCAATTTTTATATTAAAGGGACAACTACACCATAATTGTTATTGATTAAAAAGATAGATAATCTCTATATTACCCATTCCCCAGTTTTACATAACCAACACAGTTATATTAATACAATGTTTACCTCTGCAGACTGCCCCCATATTTCAGTTCTTTTGACAGACTTGCATTTTAGCCAATCAGTGCTGATTCCCAGGTAGCTCCACGGGTGTGAGCACAATGTTATCTTTATGGTACACATGTACTAACACAATATAGTTGTGAAAAAAAATGTCAAAATGCATTCAGATAAGAGGCGGCCTTCATTTTTGACTAGGCTGTCCCTTTAACAGAACACAAAAAAGTTTTTATTTCAGGAGTGGGACATAATGTGAAAACCAGTTCAATCAGCCACATCATTAGATAGCAAGTGACAAATAGGTGAGCAGGTGTTGACAAATTTGTATAGAAACTTCAGAATCAGCCAAAACATGGAAAGCCAGACATGCATTCATTAAGCAAGATGAGGGTGTGTGTAGACAAATCCAAATTTATTTTACGATTTTGGTACTCCCTGGACCTCAGGCTTTGTCAGGTCTTATGGAAAATTCTCTGAACATTCCGGCTGAAGAAACAGTTTTAAAGAGACGCAGTATGAGACTTGCAAGAGATCTCACTTACCTCACTTGACTTCATGATGCCAAAAAGTGGAAACAGAAAAGCCGGGACCAAAGCAGCAGCGCCTAGAGGAATGGCCTCGGAAATCCAGTAAGTTGCAGTGACTATTAGTGTGTAAGCACATGCCGCCTCCTGAAATACAGAGCAGATAAAGGTCACACGTCCATCTTACTGGCAGTGATATTTTCAGATCTGTTTAAAAGATAGATAATCCCTTTATTACCCATGCATAACCAACACGGTTATAATAATACACTTTTTACCTCTGTGAATACCTTGTATCTAAGTTTCTGCAGACTGCCCCCTTATTTCAGTTCTTTTGACAGACTTGCATTTTAGCTAATCAGTGCCCTCTCATAAGTAACTCCACGGGCGTGAGCACAATGTTATCTATATGGCAGAGATGAACTAATGCCCTCTAGCTGTGAAAACTGTCAAATGCATTCTGATAAGAGGTGGCCTTCAAGGGCTTAGAAATTAGCATATGAGCCTACCTAGGTTTAGCTTTCAACAAAGAATACCAAGAGAACAAAGCAAATTTGATGGTAAAAGTTAATTGGAAAATTGTTTAAGAACAAAATTTATGCTTACCTGATAAATTTATTTATTTCCAGATTTGGAGAGGCCCTGAAGTCATCAATTACTAGTGGGAATATCACTTCTGGCCAGCACGATGAGGCAAAGAGCACCACAGCAAAGCTGTTAAGTATTACTCCCCTTCCCACAATCCCCAGTCATTCAACCGAAGGGAAATGGAAAAGGAATAACACAAAGGTGTAGAGGTGTCTGAGGTTTAGTAGAAAATAACTGTCTTAAAAATACGGGTGGGATCGTGGACTCTCCATATCCAGAAAAAAAATATGTATCAGGTAAGCATAAATTTTGTTTTCTTTCCTAAGATATGGAGAGTCCACAACATCATCAATAACTAGTGGGAACCAATACCCAAACTAGAGGACACAAATTACTAGGGAGGGAGAACAAGACAGGCAGACTTAAACAGAAGGCACCACCACTTGAAGAACCTTTCTCCCGAAAGAAACCTCAGCAGAGGCAAAAGAATCAAATTCGGAAAATTTGGAAAAGGATGCAGAGAGGACCAAGAGAGGACCAAGCTTCCACAGAAGCTTCATCTTTGAAATCTCAAGAAAAAGTAGACAGTCCTCGTGGAATCAGCCGTAATTCTCTCAGGAGGCTGCTGACTAGCAGTCTCAAAAAACAAAACAAAGATACTTCTCAACCAGAGAGAACGAGAAGTAGCTGTAGACTTCTGACCTTTACGTTTTCAAGAGAAACAAACAAACAGAGCAGAAGACTGGTGAAAACCCTTAGTAGCCTGTAGATAAAACTTTTAAAACATGCACAACATCCAAGTTGTACAACAAACTTTCCTTATGAAAAGAAGGATTAGGACATAAAGAAGGAACAACAATAGGAAGAAAAAATGCCTTATCAACATAAAAAGAAGAAAATGTGAATCACACTGCTAAGCCCAGAGTTCCAAAACTCTCAAAAACTCTCCGAGCAGAGTAGATAGCAAAAAGAAACAAAACTTTCCAAGATAATACTTAATATCTATGGAATGCAATGGCTCAAATGGAGCCTGCTGCAAAACCTTAAGAACCAGGTTAAGGCTCCAAGCAGGAGCAACAAACTTAAACACAGGCCTGAATCTGACCAGGGCTTGACAAATAAATTAAAACATCTGGCACATCCGCCAGACACTTGAGTAACAAAAAGATAATGCAGAAATCTGACGCTTCAGAATACTGACTGATAATCCCTTCTCCAGACCTTCCTGGAGAAAAGACAAAATCCTAGGAATCCTGACCCTACTCCAAGGGTAGCCCTTGGATTCACACCAATAAAGGTATATACGCTATACCTTATGGTAAATCTTTCTAGTAACAGGCTTGCGAGCATGAATCATGGTCTCGATGACCGACTCAGAAAAACCACACTTAGACAGAACTAAGCGTTCAATCTCCAAGCAATCCGCTTCAGAGAAACGAGGTTTGGATGAAGGAATGGACCCCGAATTAGAAAGGTTCACTAAGTCTACATACCAGATCCTGTAAGGACATGTCGAAGCTATTAGAATTACGGATGCTCTCTCCTGCTTGATACGAAACAGATATGCAAGACTGAAATCCCAAGGATCCGCCAGATCTATCAGGGCGGTCATCGTATTCAACTCCAGCACCCCCCATTTGAGGGTTAACCTGGAGAACACCTCTGGGTAGAGAAACTACTCCTCAGGATGAATGCCTGTCTGCTCAGGAAATCCGCTTCCCAGAGTTCACTCCTGGAATGTGGATGGCAGATAGGCAACAATAGTGAGCTTCCGCCCACTGAATAAACTGAGCCACCTCCCTCGTGGCTAAGGAACTCCGAGTTCCTCCCTAGTGGTTGATGTAAGCTACTGAGAAGAGGAAGTCCAACTGAAACCAGATAAACCAGGCTAAGGAAAACCGAGGCCAATCCCTCAGAATATTTTAAATCACACTCAACTCCAAGGTTCATGGGGAGAGCAGACTCCTCTTGACAACTGATCTAGATCTATCTTCTGAGACAGATCCGAATGGTCCCCGTTCCACTATCTGAGCATGCATAACTGTAGACCTCCCAAATGGAATCGAACCAAGGGAAAGAAGTTCATGGAAACAACCATTAGACCAATTACCTCCATAAAAAGAGCCCAAACAGCAGACTGCAGAGAGAGGCAAGAATAAACAATTTAGGATTTTCTGACCTCTGTCAGAGATATTTACATAGATAGAGAATCTATTATGGTCCCTAAAAAAACTACCCTTGTGGTTGGAACAAATGAACTCTTGTCTAGATTTGCTTCCATCTGAGAAAACAAAAAAAAAGACAACAAGGTCTCTGAATGAGAGATTTTTTTAAAGCAAAGGATGGCGCCTGAACCAAAATGTCATTCAAGAAGGGCGCCCCTGCAATACCCCTAGACCTGCAAGAGTCTTCTAGAAAGGCAAATCTCAGAAACTTGAGACAATCTCTAAGGATGGGAACATAAAAATTACACATCCTTCAGGTCTATGTTCGTCATGAACTGACCCTCTTGAGCCAAAGGAAGAATAGAACAAATAGTTTCCATCTTGAAGGACGGTACTCTGAGAATCTTGTATAATAGGCCTCTGTTCCATTACTGAAACTATCGCTCCCAGGGAGGAGGTCCAGAACACAGGTCAAGAATGCCTCTCTATTTACCAGATAATCAGGGGAGGGGAGAAATCTGTCCCTAGGAGAGAAAATTGTAATTCTATTTCAAACCTTAGGATACTATGTCCACAGCCCAAGGATCTGGGACAACTCATATCCATAGCCAACCCCAGATCAGGGCAAACCCAACATGCTGACTTCAGCAGCGGTTATCTTTGATTACTTCCCCTAGTTTCAAGACTGATTGGGTTTCCAAGAAGACTTGGACTGTTCCTGCTTGATAGAGGGATTGGAAAACTTTCCTTAGAAGTTACTGAAAGGAACGAAAATTAATTTGACGTCCTTAATCTCTATTCTTCTTGGCTTGTGGAAGAAAAGTCTAAAAGTATGGAAAAGACCTAGGAGCGCCAAACATAGGCAGAGGAAATAAAATTAACTAATAACGGATGGGGTTAAACCATATATAACAAAAAGGATATCAAGATAATAAGGTGGATAAACTGCGTTCTAGGATGTCACAAAGACTATAACAAATATTTCTTTCTGTTATCTTGATGAAGATAAATGCAAATTAAATACAATTTATTACAATTAAAACACAATGGGTAAAATCATGGATCCATGGTACAGTTTACGCAAATTACATAAAACAAGATCATATAATATAAAATGCAGATGGTAATAAAATTAAAAATGATAGTTGAATAAATTTAGCTGGAAATGGGAACGATATTCCCTTTACACAGTGCAAAAATGCATAGAAAAATGCACAAGAAATCAGTGACAATAAGTGAAAAAATGAAAAAAAGAAAAAAGAAAAAAAGGGGGGGGGGCCCTCAAAAATCAAACATTGTGAAAGTGATCATAACTGTCCAAACGGAAAAAAACAAAAAAAGGAAAAAATGAGAAATAAATATATATATATATATATATATATATATATATATATATATATATATATATATATATATACGTGTCCGTGGTAAAAAATTAAGTAATAAACAATGTTAGTGATACAAAGTTCCAAATGAAGGTGTGTGTTTGTGAATAAATCTTCCTTAAGTCTCCTCAAAAGAAGGTTCCAAATAATGTGAATGTGGTGGGTGAGGGAATGTCCAGTAAACCCTGGGTGCAATCCCTATATCCAACCTGTAAAAGAAATTCACAATAGTGCAATAATGCTAACAAATAAACATGTATTGTAGGAAAATAGCTCACCAATTCTGCCAACGCGTTTCGGCCCAAAACTGGGCCTTTTTCAAGACTAGACATATTTATTTGTTAGCATTATTGCACTATTGTGAATTTCTTTTACAGGTTGGATATAGGGATTGCACCCAGGGTTTACCTGACATTCCCTCACCCACCACATTCACATTATTTGGAACCTTCTTTTGAGGAGACTTAAGGAAGATTTATTCACAAACACACACCTTCATTTGGAACTTTGTATCACTAACATTGTTTATCACTTAATTTTTTACCACGGACACGTATATATATTTATTTTTTTCTCATTTTTTCTCATATTTTCCTTTTTTTGTTTTTTTCTGTTTGGATAGTTATCATCACTTTCACAATGTTTGATTTTTGAGGGCCCCCCCTTTTTCTTTTTTTCATTTTTTCACTTATTGTCACTGATTTCTTGTGCATTTTTCTATGCATTTTTGCACTGTGTAAAGGGAATATCGTTCCCATTTCCAGCTAAATTTATTCAACTATCATTTTTAATTTTATTACCATCTGCATTTTATATTATATGATCTTGTTTTATGTAATTTGCGTAAACTGTACCATGGATCCATGATTTTACCCATTGTGCATTTTTCTATGCATTTTTGCACTGTGTAAAGGGAATATCGTTCCCATTTCCAGCTAAATTTATTCAACTATCATTTTTAATTTTATTACCATCTGCATTTTATATTATATGATCTTGTTTTATGTAATTTGCGTAAACTGTACCATGGATCCATGATTTTACCCATTGTGTTTTAATTGTAATAAATTGTATTTAATTTGCATTTATCTTCATCAAGATAACAGAAAGAAATATTTGTTACAGTCTTTGTGACATCCTAGAATGCCGTTTATCCACCTTATTATCTTGATATCCTTTTTGTTATATATGGTTTAACCCCATCCGTTATTAGTTAATTTTATTTCCTCTGCCTATGTTTGGCGCTCCTAGGTCTTTTCCATACTTTTAGACTTTCATTTAAGGGTTGGCTAGGTACCCTTTTGCACCCAGGAGCTCGTAGGAACATTGTGTGAGCGCTGTGAGATACCGTAGTATCTAGACTTGTGGAAGAAAATACCTTTCCACCCGAAGAATCAAGAATTATTTGTGCCACCAGGTTCAAACAAATCTTACCCCTATAAGGAAGTGCTAGAGCCTGGACTTAGATTTTTGCCACAGTGCCCTGCGGCTAGAGCAGATAAGTCAGATATCTTGGTTCCCAGTCAAATAACTAGCACAGTAGCATCAGAAATAAAGGAATAGGCTAGTTTTAGAGCCTTAATCCTGACTAGGATCTCCAAAAGAGTCTCTACCAAAATTGACACCGACAAGGTGTTGCACCAATAAAATGCTGCACTTGAAACAGCAGCACATACATCATCTTCAAATATCCAGCTTTTGTCCATAGGATCCTTAAAAGAGCAGGTATCCTCTATAGGAATAGAAGTTATCTTAGCCAGAGTAGAACAAGACGCTTCTACTTTAGGCACCATGCACCATGAATCATTAATGTAGTCAGGGACAGCAAACATATTTTAAAAGAAAGGAGACAAGGAAAAGGGTATCCCTGGCTTCTCCCATTCCTGTGCAAAAAAACTCTGATGCACGGTCTGAAACAGGCAACACTTCCACAGAGGAAGGAAAATCGTAGTAACTATTAAGTTTACTAGATTTCTTAGGGTTGACAACGACAGGCGTATCAGAGTTGTCAAAGTAGCCAAAACCTCCTTTAACAATACACAAAGCTTTATCAAAAGGAAAAGTCAAAAAATGTATTCTACTAGATATAAATGGCATCAATTATGGGGGAGAAACACAGAATAATGATTAAACACACATTGCATTACTCTTCTAAATAGACTGGACTATACTGTACCTCTTTAAAGATCTAAAACAACTAACTTTCCAGTGTTGTAGTTATTACTAAGTGAAACACCCTAATATAAATAGGCTGATTTGTTTATATTATTTAAAATTAGTACAAAAAAATAGAAAAAAATGACATAAGCATTGCAATGCACCAACCACACATAAAATATGTTACATATTCCCATTCCAAGAAAATACTACTATCTCAAAAAACGACATGAATTTCACATATTTTTTTTGCTAAATCATATTACTGGTACCTTCAACTACTTCCAAACCAAATTTTATCTAAAACTATTCAGCTGTTTTTTCCACAGCTACTTAATATTTGCCCCATAAAGAATCACACGAAAAAATTCCTTTTTTTTCTGATGTAAAACTTCTGAGTTCTTCTAAGAAAAGCACAATAAAAGTTAATATTTGTATTATTATTGGAAATGCTAAAAAAAAGTTTATTATCATGCAAGAAAACAAAATGTGTAACTTTAAAATGAAGAGTGTCTATGAAGATGAAAAAGAAACAAAACACAGAAGTTGCATATAGTTTTCTTCTATTATGGTCAATTTTAACACCCACTTTTAGTGACTACTTGTGGTACAATTTACACACAATACGCACTATTATTCTTGGGCTTCTGAAAAAAAGGAAAAACAGTACATTACATTGCAGCATACAATGAGTTAAACACTATTCATGATGCCAGCATACTGTATCTTAATAGATAATTTATCAGACAAATGTCATTGTGGTACACTTAAAGGGGCACTCGAGTCAAAATTAAACTTTTACGATTCAGATAGAGAACGCAATTTTAAACGACTTTACAATTACTTCCATTAAGAACATGTGCACAGTTGTTTTATATTTACACTTTGTGACTCACCAGCTCCTACTGAGCATGTGCAAGAATTCACAGACTATACGTATATGCATTTGTGATTGGCTGATGGCTCTCACATGATACAGTAGGAATGGAAATAGACATCACTTTGAAATTTGTCAGCAACAATATCTACTGCTCATTTGAAGTTCAGACTAAGTGCTATTGCATTGTCTTTTTATCATGCATTTGTTGATTATGCAAATCTACTGTATTTACTGCTCCATTACATTCATTTTGTATATAACATCTCAGCAACTGACTACACCTGCATTGTAAAAGATTTGCATACAAAATAAATTATCAAAAACCATTTAACATTTGCATTGTTTTTCAATCTAGGGACAAAGCTCTTAAAAAGTCCATTGTGCGTGTTTATATTTTTTCCTTTGTTAGGACAGATATACATGAGATTGTTCACTGCCCAAGCAATGACTGTAAAATGTTGCAGGGTCAAGCTACTTGATCCTACAGCTAGCACCCCTATTCTAGGGGCAAAAACAAATAAAAAAGTATATTAATCATATTTGTTTTACTATGGATAACTGAGCATTTTTATAGTCAATTCATTTTGTGTTTGATGTCCATTTAAATGATCAGATTTCCATTTAGTACTATTAATTTGGCTAATTTCTTTGGAATAATGTATAAGGCCTATTTCATCATTTCACACTTTATATAAAAAAAATCTTCATTACCTGTGAAATTCTGACTATTTTCCTTGGCTTTTAAAACAGAATAGAGGGCAAGCTCAGTAGTGCCACTTGCACATGGCATGAGTACCCCCCAGGGTTCATGTAAGGTTGATAAGTTAGGTTCCAGGACACTATGCCTTTAATATGGTTAAATGTGAACATCTGCACGTTTCATTTTACTACCCAGAATCCTTAGCTGCCATGAAAGGACTGTCTCAACATACTATTAAATTATGTATTTTGGATATATACTCAAATGGAACTTTTTTATTTCTAAGTAGAAATACATCAGTGTATTACTTGTCTGGTACCCAGAGTATGATCTGTCCATGACTCATGTCAAATCTTAATCATTATTCATCTTACACCCGAAGACTTCCTGAAAGTCAGGCCACACATCTCCTCTTGCTTTCCATCAGCTAACTTTAGAGCAATTTCAGTCAGGAGGAGCCTCTGTAACAAGCACAGAGTGAAATCAATGCAGGTCTTCAGTGACTAAACACTGCTGCATACAAAACTGGAACAGACCAGTCATTATATGAAGGGCAACAGCCTTAACACATACAGTATCCCTAGAGCGTTTACAGTTTTCCTTAGGAAAAATAGTTTTTTTAAACTGATGACATTCAGCCTATATTACATCAGATTAAAGGGATATGAAACCAAAAAAAAATATTTCATGATTCAGATAGAACATGCGATTTTAAACAACTTTAGGTATCTTTTGTTAAAAAGTAGGGATCTAAGCTTAGGAGCCAGCTTATTTTTGGTTTAGCCCCTGGGTAGTGAATGTAGCCACCAATCAGTAAGCATTACCAAGGTGATGAACCAAAAATAGACCGGCTCCTAAGTTTACTTTCCTGCCTTTTTAAATGAAGATACCAAGAGAACGAAAAAGAAATGATAATAGGAGTAAATTAGAAAGTTGCTTAAAATTGCCTGCTCTATCTGAATCATAAAAGAAAGAAAAATAGGTTTCATATCCCTTTAAGGGTCCTACATTACTCTACATCACTCCTCAAGGACTAAGACATTTAACAAATATAGAAAAGAAATAAGGAGCCAGATTGTGGTTTTCTTTTTGTCATTTTTTTATAACCATCTATTTTTTAAGAGCCAAAAAGGATGCCCTGCATGAAAATAATTTCTATCCATGAAGTTTCCTTTCTTTTAAGTGAAACTTTGAACAATAGACATCTCTCACATGAGTGAAGGCAACCTGTCCTTTTTCTGTTTTAATGGCTGCATTTGGATGTTTCAAATAAATACAAAAAAATTCTGAGCTATAATTGTTTGGGTGGGAAGGTTCTGAAGGGAAGCATATTTTTAGTGCCTATGGCAGCATTAAAACTGAGGCAGTGGCGTGTAACACTTTGTTAAAAGGACAGTAAAGTGAAAATTAAAGTCATGACTCAAATAGAACATCTTTCCAATTTACTTCTATTATATAATATGCTTTGTTCTCTCTGTATCCTTTGTTGAAGACTGAACCTAGTTACGCTAATAGGAGCTAAGGAGCGTGCGCGTGTCTATAGCAGTCTATGGCAGCAGTGTTTGTAACTATGTATAACATTGCTATAAACAATGTTGCAAACACAGCTGCCAGATGATTTAAATGGATATGAAACCCAAAACTTTTCTTTCATGATTCAGATAGAGAATAGAATTTTAAACAACTTTCCAATTTACTTCTATTATCTAAATTGCTTCATTCTTTTTGCATCCTTTGTTGAAGAAACAGCAATGCATATGGGTGAGCCAACAACATGAGGCTTATATGTGCAGCCACCAATCAGCAGCTCCTGAGCCTACCTAGGTATGCTTTTCAACAAAACTGTGTAGGCTACTAAGCTCACCTAGGATTACTCTTTAACAAACGGAAAAAAAAGAACTAAGCAAAATAGAAGTTAATTGGAAAGTTGTTTAAAATTCCATGCTCTATCCAATCAATTTAAAGTGGCAGTCTACCCAAAAAATGTTACTGTTTAAAAAGATAGATAATCCCTTTATTACCCATTCCCCAGTTTTGCACAACCAACACTGTTATATTAATATACTGCTCCTTTATCTCAGTGCTTTTAACAAACTTGCTTTTTAGCCAATAAGTGCTGGTCCCTATATAACTCCACGGGAGTGAGCACAATGATATCTAGATGGCACACATGAACAAGCACTGTCTGGCAGTAAAAAGCTAATAAAATGCATAGAGATAAGAAGCAGCCTGCAGAGGCTTAGAAACAGTCCAAATTTTTGATGTTTAAAGGTTATAAAGTATAATAATATAATAATGTTGGTTGTGCAAAACTGGGTAATGGGTAGTAAAGGCGTTGTCTTTGTAAACAATAAAAAAATAAGTAGAATGTCCCTTTAAGTTTAATTTTGACTTTACTGACCCTTTGAGTCCAGGTAGTGCCTATTTAACTATATTTGTTACTGATGCCCTATACTGCACACCACCAGATGACTGTGACTCATGGTGAGAATGCTAAGGAAAAGGAATATATATATATATATATATATATATATATATATATATATATATATATATATATATACACACATACATACATACATACACATACTGCAATATTTATTCATTGTTTTGATTTTATTTCCCTGTAAGGTACTCTTTAAAGGCTGGAAGTCAATTTCTTAAACGTATGTATGTTGTGAATTGCTTGAGACAGCTACATACAACTCAAGTGATTGCTTAGAGCACTGCAAAAACTAATTTTTCCAGCTAGCCCAAATTGGCTACAATCAAAGCAATAACATAAACAAACAGTTATAAATCGCATTTTTTTCCAAAGCATATTTAAAATATATATATATATATCACAGAGGGGGTTACGCATATTGGTAAAGTCTCATTCGGGAGACACAAACAGCGCTTCTCCAAAACAGAAAATGGCCAGTGTTTGGCAGCGACATATCACTGCTGTTATTCACCGGTCTGTTCTGTTTGGGAGCTGCAAAGCTTGTGACTACAAACTTGACTTTACCTATGGATGTAACTCCTTTGTAGGGGTTACACATATAGAGTTCTAGGTAGGGATGCACCGAAATTTCGGTCGCAGAAAGTTTCGGACAAAAATTGCATTTTTGGCTATTTTGGTTTTCGTTTTTTTGCCAGTTTTTTTCGGTAAAATGATTGTGTAACATATTTCAAATTTGATGCTAGCCTAGAGCTGCCGTTTAAGTTTATTACTTGACTTACTTTTTTATTGGCTCCAATTATGGAAAAAAAAAACTAAAAAAAAATAATTTTAAAAAATACATTTTCGGTATCAGTTTCGGTTTTCAGCCAAGTGCATCCCGGATTTTCGGATTCGGTTTCGGTCCAGAATTTCCATTCCGGTGCATCACTAGTAGGGTCAGTAATACAAAAATTACACACTCCAAATTAATGTGTGACATTTCTGAATTTGAAAAAACCCTTTAAGGTATAATTTTGTTTGCAAAATATTTCTTGTTTTATAATCCAGGTAAGAAAGGACAAAAATAAATTAAAGTAAATGGCAAAGTTTATTGTTAACTCACAATAAAACATTTATGGGAAATTAAAAAAAAAATAATGATGTCCCTTTAAAAGAAGTGACTTTAAAAACATCTATTTTGTATGCAAATCTTTTGCAATTCAGTACTCAATCAGGTACATATATATTAAAAAAAAAATCTTAAAAGCAGGGCTCCTAGAATTTTACCCCTGGTTTCTAACTTTTTGGGGGATTTTCCACATATCTATATACAAAAATCACTGTTTGGCTCCTAAAAGTATGTCTGGCTCCTAAATATTCATAACGGCTCCTAAATTTTAAAAAGATTTGTTGACCTGCTTTAAAGGGACATGAAACCCGAACATTTTTTTTTAACAATTCAGATAGACCACTGGTTTTCAAACCTATCGTCAGGCCTCCCTAACAGGCCAGATTTTGAGGATCTAGAAACAACAGAACGGGTGAAATAATCAGCTTAGTAAACACGGTTATTTTACCTGCTCTCACCCAAGATAATCCTAAAAATCTGGCCTGTTAGGGGGCCTGAGGACAGGTTTGAAAACCAGTGAGATAGGGGATACAATTGTCTTGGTATAGAGCATACAATCCTCTTCTTTCATGGTATCCTTTGTTGAAGAAGCAGCAATTCACCACTGGGAGCTAGCTAAACATTGGGTTAGCCAATGACAAGAGGCATATGTAAGCAGCCACTAATCGGTAGCTAATTCCCAGTAGTGCATTGTGGCTCCTGAGCTTACCTAGGTATGAAAAAGAACAAAGCAAGTTCAATAATAGAACTCAATTGGAAGGTTGTATAAATGGAATGATTTATCTGAATCATGAAAGTTGAATTTTGACATTACTGTTCCTTTAATGTCTCTTTAACATGTAGTGAAAATAATTTCTTAAAGGGCCATTATAGTGATAAAATGAAATGCTCACATTTGTTACAGCACATAACTTTATCACTAGCGATACACATCAATGCTATACGTTTAACCCATGAAATTGTGTTAAACACATAGTTAAAATACTGATTGGGAGCCACAAAGCACTTCTGGTCCTGAGCAGAAACTGCCACTGATCCACTCAGAAGCAGCAGTCGCACAGCTGGGCCGTGCAACTAACACTGCTGGTTGGACCAATACCAGAACCAGCAGTGTGCTGCAGCTCCCAAGCAGTACTTTAACTTTGTATTTAACCCCTTTAGTTTTGTTAAACACATAGCACTGCAGCGTTTTTAGTGATAAAATGGCATGCTGTAACAAGCCTGAACATGTCAATTTATCACTATAATGGCCCTTTAAAACAGACCTTACTTCAGGTTATATTGTCAACTATAACAACAATTTTCAAGCAGGACCAAACCATCCACTGAAAATCACACTTTTCAGATACTACAGATTGGATTATACAATTATACAAAGCTCTTTTTAATAAAAAAAAAAAAAACAGGTCCACTTCACAATGTAAACTGCTCAGCATCATAAAAGAAGTTGGAAAGAAATGACATCTTATTGAATAAACATTCTCTGATTGTTCTGTCTGCACTAATAAGAAGTACAATAGTTTCTACAAGTTTTCAAAAATGCAGAATGACTGACATTCCTGATTCATCTGTACTCAGTAGACTATAAGCCTCAAGGAGTGTAATTATAATCAGTAACTGGTTTTACTGTGGCTCTAACAATAAAATGTAAAGTGTAAAGCTAAAACTTAAAAAAAAATGATTAAAAAAATAGGTAAATGTGCACAATGTAAGATAGTAATGAGTTATGTTTTATTAAAGTGACCAGTTTGTGTCATTTGTCCCTTAGTACCAAAGTTTTCTATCACTGCCTGATCACACTGCACCTCGAGGCAAATAATGAGTTACAAAAGGCACACACATTTTAGCACTTTTATAAATAAAATAAAACATATTGAAGGTTTAGGAGAATAAAAAAAAAAAACTTATTGTATGATATCTAATGTAATATCCCACAGTAATTGCTGTATACTGTTTGTATACTATATAAGTGATATCCTATTGGGATCCTACACTTTTTGACTTTTTGCTCCCTCCAAATTGAAATGGAATTCCATTCACTCTCCATTTAGAAGACATCAAAGGACTCACTTCAAAAAGAGTTAAATAGTCTTTAATAAACTTCAATTGAATCTCTGTTCTGACTTGCACGATCCTGGACTCTAAACTAAATAATCTATTATTACGGTATATATATATATATATATATATATATATATATATATATATATATATATATATATATATATATATATATATATATATATATATATATATATATTTATATATATATACAGATATATGGCAAATCCCGTGGATTAACAATTGATTCGCTGCTATACAGACCCATTGAAATAAAAAAGGGACACAGATCTGTTACACAGGATTCCCCATTGATTTCCGGGGGTGGGTTGGAAAGTGAAGACCCCGACAAAGCCGCATTACCTTGGTCTGTGATATCAGGGGCAAAGGAAGCAACAGCAAAGGCAATAGAAATGTAATGACGACATCTTTCTGCTGCCACAGCTGCCGGAGTAAAGACATTGCCATATGAAGACAAATCAATCCGGAGGTCCAGGCGGGTGAAGGAGACTCCGGGGGAGGCAGATCCGGGGCACACATCCAGGGAGCCAGGTGCAATGTATTGATGCTGTGCTGCAGGATGAGCCTCCCTGCAGCCTATCACGCCTCACCTCAGCATGTCTGAGCTGTGCATCTCAGCCTAATCATTAATGGGGAAAGAGGGAGCCAGGAAGGGCTGCTGACCCTCCCCCAGTAATGTGATGGGCAGGCATTCAGGCCCAGGCAGAAGGGGAGGCACTGGAAGGGGAGACAGTTTACACACTCTGCCTGCGTTCCTAGACAAAGAAGCCTCACACGGCAATGTATAGAGCCTTCCCCACGCACTGCCACGTCACTGGGAACCCACCAACCCTGGCTGAAACAGTGTGTGTCAGTGCAGTGTGTGTGACTACTGCACTGTCCTCACTGTCTGCTTGACCGCTGCTGCGCACTACTGACTGACTACTGTCTGATTCCCCTACTGACTGTCTTACTACTGTCTGATTCCCCTACTGACTGACTGACTTACTACTGTCTGCTTCCCCTACTGACTGTCTTACTACTGTCTGCTTCCCTTACTGACTGTCTTACTACTGTCTGATTCCCCCACTGACTGTCTTACTACTGTCTAAATCCCCTACTGACTGTCTTACTACTGTCTGCTTCCCCTACTGATTGTCTGCTTCCCCTACTGACTGTCTTACTACTGTCTAATTCCCCTACTGACTGTCTTACTACTGTCTGCTTCCCCTACTGACTGACTGACTTACTACTGTCTGCTTCCCCTACTGACTGTCTTACTACTGTCTGCTTCCCCTACTGACTGTCTTACTACTGTCTGATTCCCCCACTGACTGTCTTACTACTGTCTGCTTCCCCTACTGATTGTCTGCTTCCCCTACTGACTGTCTTACTACTGTCTAATTCCCCTACTGACTGACTTACTACTGTCTGCTTCCCCTACTGACTGTCTTACTACTGTCTGATTCCCCTACTGACTGACTTACTACTGTCTGATTCCCCTACTGACTGTCTAACTACTGTCTGCTTCCCCTACTGACTGCCTTACTACTGTCTGATTCCCCTACTGACTGACTTACTACTGTCTGATTCCCCTACTGACTGACTTACGACTGTCTGATTCCCCTACTGACTGTCTAACTACTGTCTGCTTCCCCTGCTGACTGTCTTACTACTGTCTGCTGCTCTTCCCTACTGTCTGCTACTCTGTCCCTGCCAGCTGTGTCTGCTGCTGATGCTCTATACTCACTGTCTGCTACTCTGCCCCTGTTGTCTGTTTCTGCTGCTTTGCCTGTTTTGTTTGGCTGACTCTGACTGCTCCTCTACCACTACTCTCTGCTTTGCCCCAAATGTTTGCTGCTGCTGCCCCCCTGTTTTCTATCTGCTATTGCTGTGCTGCTTCTATTGCCTGTCTGCTGCTGTTCTGCCCTTACTGCCACGTCTTCCCTACTGTCTGACTGCTGTTCTGCCCTTTCTGTCTTCTTCTCTTCCTTTATTTTTTTTTTCTCACACTGCTGTCTTGTTCTCCCTCTATCAGCTTCCGCTACATAATGCGTCTCTGTCTATCTGCCCCTACCTTAGTGTCTGCCTACTGCTCTGTCCTGCTGTCTGCCTCTCTGTCTGCTTCTCTGCCACTACTGTCTATCTGCCCCTACCTTAGTGTCTGCCTACTGCTTTGTCCTGCTGTCTGCCTCTCTGTCTGCTTCTCTGTCACTACTGTCTATCTGCCCCTACCTTAGTGTCTGCCTACTGCTCTGTCCTGCTGTCTGCCTCTCTGTCTGCTTCTCTGCCACTACTGTCTATCTGCCCCTACCTTAGTGTCTGCCTACTGCTCTGCCCTGTCTGCCTCTCTCTGTCTGCTTCTCTGTCACTACTGTCTATCTGCCCCACCTTAGGGTCTTCCTACTGCTCTGTCCTGCTGTCTGTCTCTCTGTCTGCTTCTCTGTCACTGCTGTCTATCTGCCCCTACCTTAGTGTCTGCCTACTGCTCTGTCCTGCTGTCTGCCTCTCTCTGTCTGCTTCTCTGTCACTACTGTCTATCTGCCCCTACCTTAGTGTCTGCCTACTGCTCTGTCCTGCTGTCTGCCTTTCTGTCACTACTGTCTACCTGCTCCTACCTTAGTGTCTGCCTACTGCTCTGTCCTGCTGTCTGTCACTACTGTCTGCTTCTCTGTCACTACTGTCTGCCCCTATCTTGGTGTCTGCCTACTGCTCTGTCCTGCTGTCTGCCTCTCTGTCTGCTTCTCTGTCACTACTGTCTATCTGCCCCTACCTTAGTGTCTGCCTACTGCTCTGTCCTGCTGTCTGCCTCTCTGTCTGCTTCTCTTTCACTACTGTCTATCTGCCCTTCCTTAGTTTCTGCCTACTGCTCTGTCCTGCTGTCTGCCTCTCTGTCTGCTTCTCTGTCACTACGGTCTATCTGCCCCTACCTTAGTGTCTGCCTACTGCTCTGTCCGGCTGTCTGCCTCTCTGTCTGCTTCTCTGTCACTACTGTCTACCTGCTCCTACCTTAGTGTCTGCCTACTGCTCTGTCCTTCTGTCTGTCACTACTGTCTGCTTCTCTGTCACTACTGTCTGCCCCTACCTTGGTGTCTGCCTACTGCTCTGTCCTGCTGTCTGCCTCTCTGTCTGCTTCTCTGTCACTACTGTCTATCTGCCCCTACCTTGGTGTCTGCCTACTGCTCTGTCCTGCTGTCTGCCTCTCTGTCTGCTTCTCTGTCACTACTGTCTATCTGCCCCTACCTTAGTGTCTGCCTACTGCTCTGTCCTGCTGTCTGCCTCTCTGTCTGCTTCTCTGTCACTACTGTCTATCTGCCCCTACCTTGGTGTCTGCCTACTGCTCTGTCCTGCTGTCTGCCTCTCTGTCTGCTTCTCTTTCACTACTGTCTATCTGCCCCTACCTTGGTGTCTGCCTACTGCTCTGTCCTGCTGTCTGCCTCTCTGTCTGCTTCTCTGTCACTACTGTCTATCTGCCCCTACCTTGGTGTCTGCCTACTGCTCTGTCCTGCTGTCTGCCTCTCTGTCTGCTTCTCTTTCACTACTGTCTATCTGCCCTACCTTAGTGTCTGCCTACTGCTCTGTCCTGCTGTCTGCTTCTCTGTCACTACTGTCTATTTGCTGTTCTGTCCTGTTGTTTGCCTGATTCCGTGTCACTACTGTCTTTCTGCTGTTTGCTTCTGTGTCACTACTGTTTTTCCTGTCTGCTGATCTTCCCCTGCTGACTGTCTGTCTCCTTACACTATTTGTCTGCTGCTATACACTACTGTCTTGCTGCTCTGCCCCTTCTCTCTGTTAGCCTCTGACTGCTTCACTGCTGTCAGTCTGTCTGCTGTTTGTCCACATTTTTGCCCCTAATGTCTGCATTGTATCATACCTTGAACATGAAATATCAAATATTCCCAATTCAAGATACTTTTCTTGATTCTTTATTATCAATACTTGATAATGTGTTTTTATTCCAAAATAATTTTGCCTTGTGACATTCAATAAGGGTCATAGTATATAATAAAACCAAAACAATAGTACTCTCATTATAGATAAAACCAAGTTAGATGCAATAGAAATTCAATAGCAAATTATACAATTTTTTAAACCTTTCTAACTTTATTTTCTTCCATAAGGCATCACCTTCATCCCCAGTTATTATTATTCTTTATTTATAAAGCTCCAACAGATTCCGCAGCGCTGTTCATAGGTAACAAAGATAAAAGGACACCAGACAAAATTTAACAAACAAAGGAATTGGGAGCCCTGTTCCCGTGGGAATTTACAATCTAAATGGGTAGGAGGGTGAGAAACAGGGCTCATTTCCATAGAAATTAGATTTGCGGGAGGTCGCAAAACGATAAATATGCTTTTGGAAGCAATTTCTTTTATCGACTGCTTCCGATGGCGTTACACCTCAATATTTTCGCGTCCCATAGAAAGTATTAGAAGCTGTTAAGCGATAACTTTTACCAGGTTTCCAATAAAAGCGCAAACCGTTAATAGACTGTCGGAGGCTGTCAATACATTGAAAAAAATTACACCCAGCTCAACTAGGTATGAAAGTGTTTCAATGTTGAAAAAAAATTGTAATATGTAATATTTATTGTCCCATGTATAGGAATAGTTGCACTTATCTAAATATCAGTATGTATGTAAATATAAAAATATATGCAAGCACATATCTACAAAATTCAAACTAGATCTATGCCTAGGGCATCAATACATACTAGAGAAAAAAGAAAAAAATGGGATAGCGCTAATGAAAGCAAAAGAGAACTGGTAAATAAATATGACCCATATGTCGTATATATAAAACGATCATATAAAAAATATATATATATCAAAAATAAATATAAAAAATAAATTGTGATTGATAAGAATGTGATAAAAAAAAAAAATACTTGAATTATCTACTAGTATATGGTAAAAAGGCATGTTGCTATTGAACATTAAATATAATGACTTAGCAGTTGTAATAAATATAAGGTGTCGATAATTATAAAAATGTATTTAATGATAAAACATATATAAAAGATGCCGGCATCACATTTTATAAAAATTATTACATATTGAAACAAAATAAAATTGACACAATATTAGATTAACATAAAATAACAGTAACAATAGTAAAGCGCAAAGTACGGGTGATATTGGATGTGAACCAATATTGGATAACCTGGTCTAGTGATATCGCTAAAAACAAATTACCAGACTGTGCAATACGGATAGCTAAGTGCCTACTAATACCTAATAAAAAATAACTCCCAATGGGGTAAAAGTCTGCTTAGTCCAGCAAAGTGTTTAGAAAGATATCCTTACTTTTATTGTATCCAAAGTAAAAGTTAAAGCTGGAGATGGTTCGTGAACCCAAAAATGTGGATGGTTTCCGGGAATAGCGCTGCGTTTGAGCGTTGAAAGATGATATAGATCCCTCAATGTTTCAGACGGTTAGGTTAGCGGTTTAAGGTAGATACTGGGACCGAGGAGTGTGTTTTCAAACCAGGGAATGAATATGGCGGTGCCTCTCAGTTCTACTACCGATTCCAGTTTAAGGGTCAAAGTAAACAGGTCACTTTGCGTGAGAGCTGTGTATACAGCAAAGATTCAGATATCCGAAGTGTTTCAATGTTGAAAAAAAATTGTAATATGTAATATTTATTGTCCCATGTATAGGAATAGTTGCACTTATGTACTTATGGAAATATCAGTATGTATGTAAATATGAAAATATATGCAAGCACATATCTACAAAATTCAAACTAGATCTATGCCTAGGGCATCAATACATACTACATATATTAATAAAGTGGAAAATATAATTATAATAAAAAATAGTTGGCTAGATTATGAGTTGTGCATTAGGCTGAAAAAGCAGCGTTAACAGGTCCTAACGCTGCTTTTTCCCTACCGCTGCTATTACGAGTCTTACAGGTTTAGGGGCACCGCACACTTCTTTGGCTTTACCGCAAAACGATTTACGTAAACTTCGTAAAGTCTTTTTTCTATGGGACTTCCATAGCGCTGATATTACGAGTCTGTCCTGGGAGGCCAAAAAGTGAGCGGTACACCCTCTACCTCCATGATCCCTAACACATTTAAAAGTCAGTAGTTAAGAGTTTTTATGGTACAACGCCGTAACATAAAACTCATAACTAAAGTGCTAAAAAGTACACTAACACCCATAAACTACCTATTAACCCCTAAACCGAGGCCCTCCCGCATCACAAACACTGAAATAAAAATGTTAACCCCTAATCTGCCGCTCCTGACATCGCCGCAACTATAATAAACATATTAACCCCTAAACCGCCGCACTCCCGCCTCGCAAACACTAGTTAAATAATATTAACCCCTAATCTGCCGTCCCTAACATTGCCGCCACCTACCTACACTATTAACCCCCTAATCTGCCACCCCCAACATCGCTGCCACTATACTAAATGTATTAACCCCTAAACCTAAGTCTAACCCTAAGACCCCCTAACTTAAATATAATTACAATAAATCTAAATACAAATTACTATCATTACCTAAATAATTCCTATTTAAAACTAAATACTTACCTATAAAATAAACCCTAAGCTAGCTACAATATAACGAATAGTTACATTGTAGCTATCTTAGGGTTTATTTTTATTTTACAGGCAAGTTTGTATTTATTTTAACTAGGTAGAATAGTTATTAAATAGTTATTAACTATTTAATAACTACCTAGCTAAAATAAATACAAAAGTACCTGTAAAATAAAACCTAACCTAAGTTACAATAACACCTAACACTACACTATAATTAAATACATTAACTAAATTAACAACAATTAAATAAATTAAATTAGCTAAAGTACAAAAAAAACCACTAAATTGCATAAAATAATAAATAAATTACAAGATATTTAAACTAATTACACCTAATCTAATAGCCCTATCGAAATAAAAAAAGCCCCCCCAAAATAAAAAAAAACCTAGCCTAAACTAAACTATCAATAGCCCTTAAAAGGGCCTTTTGTGGGGCATTGCCCCAAAGTAATCAGCTCTTTTACCTGAAAAAAAAATACAAACATTAGGGTTTGGGCTGCAAAAAGAGCTAACTGCCCTTTTAAGGGCAATATCCATCCAAATGCCCTTTTCAGGGCAATGGGGAGCTTAGGTTTTTTTAGTTAGTATTTTATTTGGGGGGTTGGTTGTTTAGGCTAGGGTTTTTTTTATTTTTGGGGGGGCTTTTTTATTTTGATAGGTCTATTAGATTAGGTGTAATTAGTTTAAATATCTTGTAATTTGTTTATTATTTTCTGTAATTTAGTGGGGGGATTTTTGTACTTTATCTAATTTATTTAATTGTTGTTAATTTAGTTAATTTATTTAATTATAGTGTAGTGTAAGGTTTTATTGTAACTTAGGTTAGGTTTTATTTTACAGGTACTTTTTTTATTTATTTTAGCTAGTTAGTTATTAAAAAGTTAATAACTATTTAATAACTATTCTACCTAGTTAAAATAAATACAAACTTGCCTGTAAAATAAAAATCAACCCTAAGATAGCTACAATGTAACTATTAGTTATATTGTAGCTAGCTTAGGGTTTATTTTATAGGTATTTAGTTTTAAATAGGAATTATTTAGGTAATGGTAGTCATTTTTATTTAGAAGTTAAGTTAGGGGTTGTTAGTGTTAGGGTTAGACTTTAGGGGTTAATACATTTAGTATAGTGGCGGCGACGTTGGGGCGGCAGATTAGGGGTTAATAAATGTAGATAGGTGGCGGTGATGTTAGGGATGGCAGATTAGGGGTTAATAATATTTAACTAATGTTTGCGAGGCGGGAGTGCGGTTTAGGGGTTAATATGTTTATTATAGTGGCAGCGATGTTGGGGGCGGCAGATTAGGGGTTAATAAGTGTAGGTAGGTTGCAGCGACATTGGGGGCAGCAGATTAGGGGTTAATAAATATAATGTAGGTGTTGGCGATGTTGGGGGCAGCAGATTAGGGGTTCAGAAGTATAATGTAGGTGGCGGCAGTGTCCGGAGCGACAGATTAGGGGTTAATAAATATAAAAAATGCCAACACTCATACACCAAACTCTAACAGGCACTCGCAATGGTTCCTATGGCTTGATGTATTACTGATTTTTCTGTTATCTTCATTTAGGTGTACTCATTACATACTATGTATAGAAGTAATCCAATAAGGTGCAGTACGGTAGAGGACTTGTATAATCCATTTCATAACAATACTTGGTTAAAACCAGCACCCACTAACATAGTTAAGTAACAGATAGCATGTCCGTTCTCTTTGTGTGTATCTAGAGGTTTGCAGGATCCCTATGCAACAATGGCCTACAAATTATCCACAAAATATAATAAACCCACACTGGTAAAAATATTTTTTGTATAAATGTCTGTGACAATATAATTCTCTGGTCCTACTCACCGCAGGGAGGGTAAATATCTGTGTCGATTGTTATCCGATCCTGTCTGTGTAGATCCCGTCTCTTGCTCAACACACGCTGGACACACCTGCTAGTCAGCTCGGTAATTGCCTACTGTGTAGGCTGCTGCTATTCAGAAAAATACAGCTTCAATACAGCGTTTCCCTTGCGCTGGTAATTGACAAAAAGGTTCCAAAGAGAGTTAAGAAGCAATGCAGGCTGCACAACTCGGTAAAGGTAAAATGCAAAACTTTTATTCCATCATCTAAAAAATATTTACAAGCACAATTTCAAGTGATTACCCATAATAGATAGGAAATCTTGCACTGCAATAGGTTACTTGTTTATAGGATTTAGTCGTTGTTAATTTATACATGAAAATTTTATTCAGCTAGCTCCCAGTAAGAACACAGGTGTCATTTATAGTTGCAAATATAATAGACAAATGTGACACAAATTATACTGTACAGGATGAATATGGTGGTTTACAATTTTTATGTAGACCTTGAAAGAATATATTTGTATATTTCTTTTTATGTATAATTTTGTGTGCACAAACAACGAAATCCCCTTATATATGGTCATATCTTGACTTATCTAACATAGTCCAATGAGCTTCTATTAGCTTGCACAATATAGCTAAAACTTTTAGAACTATTAATTTCACCTCAAGTGTCCTCTCTGACAAGTAGAGAATTGTAAAATCATATAATACAATGTTTTCTGTATTTAATCTTTTTTCCTTCCCATTAGGAAATAAATTGTATGTAGTGTAAATGTTTAAGTAACCTAGGTATCATTTCTGATATAATTTGTAAAATCACCTTATATATGGTCATATCTTGACTTATCTAACATAGTCCAATGAGCTTCTATTAGCTTGCATGATATAGCTAAAACTTTTAGAACTATTTATTTCACCTCAAGTGTCCCCTCTGACAAGTAGAGAATTGTAAAATCATATAATACAATGTTTTCTGTATTTAATCTTTTTTCCTTCCCATTAGGAAATAAATTGTATGTAGTGTAAATGTTTAAGTAACCTAGGTATCATTTCTGATATAATTTGTAATATCTATTGGATTTGAATGTGTTTTATCCTTGTTCAGTAATAACATTTGTTGAAGAGGTATAATTGAACATATTGTTCGAATAAGCAAGGGTTAACAAGTTAAACTCCAATAAATAGTGTGTTAGGGAGACAGCTGCCATCCCTGATGAAGTGCTCAGTTTGAGCAGGAAACGCGTCAGAAGGCAGTCTTTCCCCCTGTGTGTATGGGTAATCACTTGAAATTGTGCTTGTAAATATTTTTTTAGATGATGGAATAAAAGTTTTGCATTTTACCTTTACCGAGTTGTGCAGCCTGCATTGCTTCTTAACTCTCTTTGGAACCTTTTTGTCAATTACCAGCGCAAGGGAAATGCTGTATTGAAGCAAATGCAATTTTTAAACTTTTTTTCTGAATAGCAGCAGCCTACACAGTAGGCAATTACCGAGCTGACTAGCAGGTGTGTCCAGCGTGTGTTGAGCAAGAGACGGGATCTACACACAGGGCCGCCATCAGGGGGTGACAGGGGTGACTCCTGTCAGGGGCCCAATAAGCTAGGGGGGCCCCATGAGGCAAGAACTAAAAAAAAAAAAAAAAAAAAAAAAAAAAAAAATTTTTTTTAATTTTGGCAACCACCAGTGGGTACTACAGCAGAGTGCTAATTGAGCATGGGAAATGTTATTACAAGGAGTAAAGTATTAGCATTTGAGAGGATTTCTGAGTGTGCACTAAACCACTATGCACAGTGTGAGACAGACTTGGCACTTTGTTTGTACAGCATGTGCCTGAGTCAGACGGCTGATCACTTTCATTTGCAGAGGAGATAGGAATTACTTAGCAAATGTTTTTTATTTCTTTGTGCAATTTAAGATTGTAACTTCAGTGTGGTAGTAGTTGTATGGTGGGGGCCAGGGGTCCATAAAAACACATTTTTTAGCAGCAGTGTATTTATGATTATTTGACAATGCTGTAGAAATTCTATATTTAAAACCATGCAGAAATTTTTCCTCCTCAATACACAAATGATATATATTACATTCCAGTTTACTGCCCCTTTATGCAAGGACCTTCCAGATACAAGGAGGCATTTTATCTAAGATTTTTACATCTGCATAACATGTTATACTCTCAGACTAAGATTGCTCAGTGTTGGAATGAGACAGGTTAACTTAAAACTGTTCAGTTTACTCTACAGCTGACTTAATTTTGAAATGCATACCAACAAGCTTAAATCCTGCATTTAACCAGATCTAATGGTATGAGTACCACAGCTTATGGTTCCACCAAGACCATATAGAGTACAGCATTTTCAAAATACACAAGTACAGCTGACAGATGGGAACATTTGTACACTATATTTGAAGTGGTGCTCTTTGTTGGGGAAAATATCAAACAAACATATGTCAACCTTTTTAAAAGTACTTTTCTTCATCTAGCCATCTACCCAGATCATTAATGTACAATTTTGAATTCACAGAATTATTTTTGTTTGCACATTTACAAATATGATTCTTTAAAAAGTGATCTCTTAATTTCTGCATTTTTTTTATCATGCATGTCACACACTGTTGATTAAGGGGATGCAAGGTGCATAAATGTTTCCTCCTGTGAGTGTTTCTGTGGGTGTCTGTGTTTATGTCTTTGTGCTTTGGTTTGTGTCTCTATGAGTGTGTATGTATTTTTTTCTGTTGGTATCTCTGTGAGGGTGGGTGTGTGTATGTCTTTGTGCATTTTCTCTGGATGCCTCTGTGAGGGTGGGTGTGTATGTCTGTGTTTTCTGTGGATGTCTCTGTGAGGGTGTGTGTGTGTGTGTGTGTGTATGTATGTATGTCTGTGTTTTCTGTGGATGTCTCTGTGAGGGTGTGTATTTTCTGTGGGTGTCTCTGTGAGGGTGTGTGTATGTCTTTGTTTGTTTTCTGTGGATGTCTCAGTGAGGGTGTGTATGTATGTCTTTCTGTGTTTTCTGTGGGTGTCTCTGTGTGTGTGTGTGTGTATGTCTTTGTGTGTTTTCTGAGGCTGTCTCTGTTGGTGTTTCTTTGTGTGTATGTGCAAGTTTGAGTTTGTGTGTGTGTCCTTTGTCTGTTCCATTTTAGGACATTTTGACCTTACTACTGATTATTCACATCTTTCTACAGACTTTGAGACTAATGAGACCTTTCCGGAAGTCACCAATCCACCATTTAACCTTTATATTATTGTTTAGGCAGTTCAGGGCCCTTCCTTTCAGCCACTGCATGCTGTTGTCATCATTTAGTTGGCATCTTCCTTTACAAAAAGATAATCAGAACTCCATTTTTTGTTTTCTAAATCTCCTTTTTTTTACAAAACACAAAACTGTAGTTTACCTCATTACTTGTCAGGTCAATGTAAACAAGTGCTGAGTGTCTGTTTGGGTGTCTGTGTCTGAGTTTCTTTGCATGTCTGCTAGAGTGTCTATATGTGAATCCTTATGTGTGAGTGTGTGTGTGTTTCAGTGTATGAGTGTGCCGGTGTGTTTGTATGTTACCACCTTTACAACATTTCCAAGTTTAAATAGACAATTAAGAATAAAGTGCATATACATTTTAGTCACTTGGTCAAAAATTGCACATGTCAAAGGAGGGGGGGGGGCCCTGATCAATGGTTAAGTTAGGGGCCCCAAAATTTCTAGTGGCGGCCCTGTCTACACAGACAGGATCGGATAACAATCGACACAGATATTTACCCTCCCTGCGGTGAGTAGGACCAGATAATTATATTGTCACAGACATTTATACAAAAAATATTTTTACCGGTGTGGGTTTATTATATTTTGTGGATAATTTGTTGGCCATTGTTGCATAGGGATCCTGCAAACCTCTAGATACACACAAAGAGAACGGACATGCTATCTGTTACTTAACTATGTTAGTGGGTGCTGGTTTTAACCAAGTATCATTATGAAATGGATTATACAAGTCCTCTACCGTACTGCACCTTATTGGATTACTTCTATACATAGTATGTGATGAGTACACCTGAATGAAGATAACAGAAAAATCAGTAATACATCAAGCCATAGGAACCATTGCGAGTGCCTGTTAGAGTTTGGTGTATGAGTGTTGGCATTTTTCAATTAAAATTTCCTGATAACTCTAACTTAAGCACATTGAAATAAAGACATTACGTTTTTCAGAGTTTTCACCTATTTATAAAATGGCCTATGGAAATATTGCACAAAGGCGCACTAACTTGGAATCACTAATAAAAAGCACAAATACCCAAGAAAACACACAGGATGATTTAATTAATTTATTTTCTAACAAAGAGAAATTGAGTATAAAAGAACTGAGACTTTGGTGGGAGGTTGAGTTCCTACAACTGTATATAAAAGAAAACAAAGTTCCAAGGGGACTAAGAATGAAGAAGTATCCAGCTAATGATAAAGATGATGTACTTTTTATGGAAGATTGGAACGAAACTTTAACCAAATGCTCTCTAATACTCATGGGGAAGTTACTGAATAAAAAGAAAACAGAGAGAGAAGTAATTCTTGTGGAGCTCACTGAACTGCAGACTAAGATAGATGCAATGAAGGATGATTCAAGATTTGAAGCATTTCAGGCACAATTTAATGACACACTTGGGAAGCTGGATAAAGAAATAATGGAGAGGAAAATTAAGAAATACAAACGTGATTGTAAGGATTACGATCTAAATATAGTCTATACCTGGAATATCAATGGCAAAGACACCCAAGGAAAAATAGGTAAAAATAAATGGCAGAAGAAGAATAATAAAAGAAAGGGGTCTGAGAATAGAAAAGTAACATTCAGTGAAAGTAGTATTGGCACAGATACCTCAGTGAGTACCACAGGAGATTTGTCAACCTCTACAGAATTTGAGCAAGTGGAAATTGTAGCCACAGAAGAATTTCATGAAGAAATCAATGGAGAAAAATTAAAAGAGAATCATTTGGGTGCAAGACCAAAGGAGACTGTAGTTCGAAAATCTTTCTCAGAAATGGTTAAACAAGACCATGCTGCGGGCACAAATTTGGGACAGATTCCAGAGCAAATAATGTCGACACCGAGATACCCAAGTAGATCCAACAAGGGATCAAAAAACAGGAAACCACAGAAGAACAAAATATAATTAACCTGTCTAGTGTGCAACTCAATAATGATCAATACAAGGTTCTATCTAAAGGGCTTGGTTTTGCACCAAGTGACTTTAATTTGTTTGATGTGTTGATAGATCTCAATAAATTAATGAGAAACGTAACCTTAAAAAAGCACTTCTCTGATACTAGTGGTATTATTAATGAGAGTACTCAATCCATCAGTACACAGTCTACTATAAATATATTAACTTCTGAAAGTGTGGAAACTTTAAAGTTTCAATGAATTATGTGATGTAACTGATTTAGTAACTTTACAGAGAGATAGCCTGCGTAATAATGATGCAAATTTGATAATACCAAAAAGTAATGTAAAATTCACTAACAAACATTTCTATCCTTCGCAATCTAGGGGAGAGAATATAGATATATTCCACACTATAGTAGAACAAGAACTTACAAAATGACACAAACTTGAAGTAAGTCGAAGTAGAAAGAAAAATAATCTCACTGATAAAGAGATGATAGCACTCAAAAGTATTCAAAAGAATGAGAATATAGTGATCACTTATTCTGATAAAGGAGGCTCAATTGTTATTCTTGACAGAACAGCTTATGAGAATGAAGCAATGTCACAGTTAAGTGATACAGATACTTATAGAGCTCTCACAATCAATCCCACTGCAAAATTTATTCAAGAACTAGATTTGTTGTTAGAAGAAGGACGAAAAATAGGCATATTTGATGATAAAACAGTGGATTCATTACTTGTAAAGGCTCCTGTGGTATCTACATTTAAACATCTGCCAAAAATCAATAAACATCCCACAAAACCGCCAGGAAGACCCATCATTTCCACTATAGGCACCCTAGGAGAAAGATTAGGAGAATGGGTTGATGGTTTTTTGCAACCAGTAGTAGTGAGTATGCCAGGATATCTTAGGGACACAAAACAACTTCTAAGGAAGTTAGATGGATTTAAATTGGAAAACACAGATCTCCTACTAACAATAGATGTAGTATCTTTATATTCGTGTATACCTCACCAACAGAGACTGTTAGCTCTAGAGGAAATTTTGAAACTTTACACTAATTATGACATCATTTTCATTAGTTATCTTATTGAAGTTGTAAGCTATCTGTTAACTCATAACTATTTCGTATTTGAGGGTAAAATGTACCTACAACAGCGAGGCACAGCTATGGGGGCAAAATTTGCCCCCTCTTATGCGAATATCTATCTAGGATTTTTTGGAACTGTTTAAAATCTTTGGTGACTTAAATGAATATAAGCAAAATATAAGATTCTATACTAGATTTATATATAATGTGCTAATAGTATGGAATGGTAGTGTAGAACAGATAGAAAACTTTGTAAAATCTTTAAACGATAATAGCATGAACCTTAAGTATACTTGGAGTTGGGCAAAAGAAAGTATTAACTTTTTAGATCTTAAAATCAAAACTGATATGATTAATAAGACTGTGAGCATGGAAACCTATAGGAAAGACATAGCAGGCAATACAATTCTAAGAGCAGAATCTAACCATCCAAGACATTTAAAAAGTGCTATACCCAAAGGACAGTTTATGCGTCTACGTTGTAACTGTAGTAATATAGAGGATTATAACACACATGCAGAACAACTGAAAAAGCGCCTCATTAACAGAGGGTACAATAAGACACAATTAGAGCACACACTGAGTGAAGTACGAACAATGGATAGAGAAGACCTTTTAAGGGACAAAAACAAGAATGGCATCCCTGATAAAAAAATAGTTTTTTCCACCCAATATAGCAATCAGTATCCAAAAATATGTAACATTGTGAAAAAATATCTTCCAATCCTAGAAAAAGAATCGGCACTAGAGAATATCTCTGAAAATGGTGTAAAATTTGTCTCTAGATGAGCGAAAACTATAGGACAATTTGTAAATAGGAACTTTTCAGAGCCACAAAAGCAATTAATTAGGGACAGAGAATCTTGGCTTAATCCTAGGAGAGGTACCTTTAAATGTGGGGTGAGACCTTGTAAAAGTTGCCAGTATGTGAAAAGGGAGATATTTTTGAATCATTTACCACCAAAGAGGAATTTAGTATTTATCACTATTTTACCTGTTAATCAGGTTAATTGCTGTATATTTGATTTCATGTAAATTATGTGGCAAACAATACACAGGAAGAACAGTAAGAGCGGCAAAAGAACGCATACGTGAGCATTTGCTGTCCATAGAGGCAAAAGAACCGAAGACGCCAGTAGCTAGGCATTTTGCAACTCACAAGATATGGAACAATTTATGATAAAAATATGCAAGATCAGATACTGAAGTTATTTCAATATCAAATAATTGACAGGGTGCCAAAGAGAATATCAGGAGGGGATAGGTTGGCTAAATTAAATAAAAAAGAGGCTTTTTGTATACATAAGTTAAAAACCGGTTTCCCGAATGGAATGAACAAGATTTGGGATTTACAGTTGTATACCGGTAACTAATGAGAATTAGTCTATTTTTATATTCTATATTTAAAAAAAAAAATTCTATTATCTCTGTAGCTAGCCGTATATGAATGGATAAGGGCAATTATAAATAGATAGGAAATCTTGCACTGCAATAGGTTACTTGTTTATAGGATTTAGTCGTTGTTAATTTATACATGAAAATTTTATTCAGCTAGCTCCCAGTAAGAACACAGGTGTCATTTATAGTTGCAAATATAATAGACAAATGTGACACGAATTATACTGTACAGGATGAATATGGTGGTTTACAATTTTTATGTAGACCTTGAAAGAATATATTTGTATATTTCTTTTTATGTATAATTTTGTGTGCACAAACAACGAAATCACCTTATATATGGTCATATCTTGACTTATCTAACATAGTTCAATGAGCTTCTATTAGCTTGCACGATATAGCTAAAACTTTTAGAACTATTAATTTCACCTCAAGTGTCCTCTCTGACAAGTAGAGAATTGTAAAATCATATAATACAATGTTTTCTGTATTTAATCTTTTTTCCTTCCCATTAGGAAATAAATTGTATGTAGTGTAAAATGTTTAAGTAACCTAGGTATCATTTCTGATATAATTTGTAAAATCACCTTATATATGGTCATATCTTGACTTATCTAACATAGTCCAATGAGCTTCTATTAGCTTGCACGATATAGTTAAAACTTTTAGAACTATTTATTTCACCTCAAGTGTCCCCTCTGACAAGTAGAGAATTGTAAAATCATATAATACAATGTTTTCTGTATTTAATCTTTTTTCCTTCCCATTAGGAAATAAATTGTATGTAGTGTAAATGTTTAAGTAACCTAGGTATCATTTCTTGATGTCATTTATAGTTGCAAATATAATAGACAAATGTGACACAAATTATACTGTACATGATGATTATGGAGGTTTACAATTTTTATGTAGACCTTGAAAGAATATATTTGTATATTTCTTTTTATGTATAATTTTGTGTGCACAAACAACGAAATCAGCTTATATATGGTCATATCTTGACTTATCTAACATAGTCCAATGAGCTTCTATTAGCTTGCATGATATAGCTAAAACTTTTAGAACTATTTATTTCATCTCAAGTGTCCTCTCTGACAAGTAGAGAATTGTAAAATCATATAATACAATGTTTTCTGTATTTAATCTTTTTTCCTTCCCATTAGGAAATACATTGTATGTAGTGTAAATGTTTAAGTAACCTAGGTATCATTTGTGATAGAATTTGTAATATCTATTGGATTTGAATGCGTTTTTCCCTTGTTCAGTAATAACATTTCTTGAAGAGGTATAATTGAACATATTGTTTGAATAAGCAAGGGTTAACAAGTTAAACTCCAATAAATAGTGTGATAGGGAGACAGCTGCCATCCCTGATGAAGTGCTCAGTTTGAGCAGGAAACGCGTCGGAAGGCAGTCTTTCCCCCTGTGTGTATGGGTAATCACTTGAAATTGTGCTTGTAAATATTTTTTAGATGATGGAATAAAAGTTTTGCATTTTACCTTTACCGAGTTGTGCAGCCTGCATTGCTTCTTAACTCTCTTTGGAACCTTTTTGTTAATAAATATAATGCAGGTGTCAGCGATTGTCGGGGGCGGCAGATTAGGGGTTAATAAGTGTAAGATTAGGGGTGTTTAGACTTGGGATTCATGTTAGGGTGTTAGGTGTAAACATAACTTTTATTTCCCCATAGGAATCAATGGGGCTGCGTTACTGAGTTTTATGCTGCTTTTTTTCAGGTGTTAGACTTTTTCTCAGCCGGCTCTCCCCGTTGATTCCTATGGGGAAATCGTGCACAAGCACGTACGACCAGCTCACCGCTGACTTAAGCAGCGCTGGTATTGGAGTGCGATAAGGAGCAAAAGTTTGCTAAACGCTCACTTTTTGCCTTTTAACGCTGGGTTTGTAAAAACCTGTAATACCAGCGCTGCATGTAAGTGAGCGGTGAGATAAAACTGCTTGTTAGCAACGTATAGCCTCTAAAGCAAAACTCTTAATCTCGCTGAGTATTTGCAGTGGTGTAGCGTGGGGGGGGGGCTACAGGGGCGGTTGCCCAGGGCGCATAATTCTTAGGGGTGCAAAATCTCTAAAGAAATTTGCGCCCCTAAGGAATTTTGTTCTAAAAATCGCAGGTGGGGGTTGCTTGTGAGGAAGTCGCCTGCCAATTCATAAGGTGTGCTACCGTGCACACTCACAAATGCATCACGGGAGTATGGGGGGATCTATGCAGGCTGAAGCTAGCTGCTGGTAAGCTGAAAGAGCCATCTCCTTATCATGAGGTGCGCTCCGCCGCTCTCACTGTCTCGCATGCAGGACCGGCGATCAGCATCAGCTCACTGCTTCTAGCAAGCATCAGCTGACAGCCAATTGCCGGCTGGAAACCTCCACTCCGCGATGATTGATGGCTATTAACGCTGCATGTAAGGTGTTTCCAAACAACGTTAAGCCAAATTGGAAACACGCCCCCCTTTCCATGCAGCCAATCAGCTGCTAGTTACTGCCGGCCAATGGCTGTGCTGTACAGTTTAGCTTGCAACCAATGGCACAGTTTAGCTTCAGCCAATGGCTGTAGCCTGACTGTAGTTTTGTGCGGTTGAAACTCAGGCAGTGAGGCGACAAGGTGTGCTGGCTGCCTTGCTTGAGAAGAAGATTAGTGCTACTGCTGCCTGTAATAAAAAATATATGTGTTTGGTAAATGACAGTCTAAATTTTACTTAAATTTGACTTTGTGCTTTGAAATGACTTTGAAATTGTACTGCAGTAAAGTTGTTCAAAATACACAGGAAACAACTTCATGAATCAACTTCATGCTCATGACGTTTGGTTCTAGTCTTCTTTATTTGTAAATTTAAGATCTGTTATTTTTGTTGTTAAAAATAAAGCTTTGTTTGTTTAAAAAAAAACTGTCTCCTAAGTTGTTTAGCTGGCTCCTAGATTCAAATCAAATTTGTCAATCCCTACTGTACTGGTGGAAGAGACTCAGTCAGAGATAATGGATTAGGGGGCGTAATACTTGCCTTGCTCTGGGCGCTGACAACCCACGATATGCCACTGAGTATTTGTTTATAGTTAAAAAAAATTATTATAAAGAAGTGTATCTTTGTTTTTGTTTGCCTTTAGAGGTGATCACAGGTAAGGAGCAGAGACATTAAACGTAAATTTTATAGTGTAAGGTCGGGTTACCATAGGAACTAATCCGACGTCTGATGGAAGCGTTAACACAATGTTAACTTATATTAAGAGACCAATGGCACACAATGCACAAAATATTTCAATGGAAACCTGGTACTAAAATGGAGCTGTAAACTACTTTTAGCTGTCTGCAACTTCGTTAGCTTACGGCTCAATTTTTATGGCTCAGTGGAAACGAGTCCTTATTTGGTGTTGCACACGCTCTAGATAAAGAAAAAATATATGCGGTTGTCCCAAGAGGTAAATCAAAAATCCATACTTTATTGAAACATTAAGAACAGCAAAAAGATATAAAAAAAGACATAAAAAAATGAATGAGATGATCAGTCTAACGCGTTTCTGCTAGCTGTTGCCGTAATCATAGACTATACCAGGTGTACATTCATTGGTCTTTATATACGTCACTAATCACATATTAAATTTAAACAGCTGTTCAGTTTGCTAACATGTTCAAAACTACGATGCTATAGAATACTACGGAAAGCAGTTAATTAATACAATATCAAGCTATTTTTTACAAAGCTTATTGCAGATGTGTCTATAAAAGAAGTAGTACAATATATGCCTCACATACAAATATGTACCTTGTTATATAAACAAAACAGAAAAGGTTTTATTCAGATACTATCCTGTCATGAATGTTTTAAGTTTCACATGATTTCCTATTCAATAAACATATATATATATATATATATATATATATACATATATATATATATGGACATGCTGTTAAACAATAATGAACTATATAGTATTATTCATACCTAATCCTGTGTAATATTTAATAAGATGAGTATATACATGACTTAAAAAAAGATAAAGCAACCTGGGTATCTCTTCTTAGTTAGTAACACTAGGTTATTTATAGTACATGTATTATATCCACATTAAGAGATTTTAAATACACAATGATGGATACTAAATTTGAATCCATGTTGCTCTAGATGTCCCACATAAGAATCCATGGTTTATTATTTTTATCCGTACTTGTTAGGGAGTCTTTGTGAATTTGTTTATACATTAAAACTATTTTAGAATAGGCACAAAAGTAATCGGATAAAATAGAAATGTATGAAAATCATCAGTCTGTGCAAATAATTTATATTTAGAAGTTTTCTAATACTAAATATTTTTTGCTTCACTAAAACAAAGGGATTATATTCATTAAAGTGATGGTAAATCCAAGTGTTTAACAAATTAGTTGAAGATAGATGTGCTGTGGGCAGCCGGAGCCGCTGAGTTTAGCGCTGTGCAACGGCACAGAAAGGGTGAGTTTAGCACCCTTTTTTACATGGTTGATCAATTAAAGTCCACTTTATTTTTAGTGATGGTAAATCCTAGCGTTTCTTAAAACGCTTGGATTTCCCATTACTTTAACATGAGAATATTCTTTAACAATGCCTCTCACATTTCACAGTTTAAACAATGGAAACTACTTTTTTGTCAGTGTGTAATATACCTATGTTTAATTACAATTCTTTAACTTAAAATACACAAAAATATTAAATACTAGCCAAAGTCACTAGATTAGAGAAGCCCAAAAGTATTAGCATTATTGAGGGCTAAAACCATTTAAGATAAATAAATAGCGCTTATATTCTTGCGCTCAAATTGAAAGTATAAACATTTTCTCTTGAGTGAAAGCCTCAAGCACGCTAACATCTGCAAGTCAGATAGCGCCACTATGCTAACTACCCCTCCCCATAGACTTTTATGTGCACACTACCAAAGCCTGTTCTGGCTTTCGCTTGCACTCAACCAAAGTGCACAAAAGTCGTAGGAGTGTTAAGAGATACGTTAAATTGCATTGTTCTTCACTCAGAAAAGAAAATGTTATTTTTAATTTTAAATATATATATTTATATATAACGTATAGTGTGGTATTTGTCTGACCAGGCAAGTGCTGCTGTTTTTATTTATGTTTTTTTTTTATTATTATATTTTCTTTTTATTGAGGTATCATACACATACAACATAGGTCAAAAACAAAACAGTGAGGTACATAAACCTTGGCGTAAAACAGTTTGACATTTAGTGAAAAGAGAACCATATGTCACATGTAACAACTCTTTCTTGGGTAACAACCGTATAGTGTATTAATACACTTAACTATTCCTTTTATATAATTCAAACACACAACAAGTACTCATGGGCAATATCGCATACCTAGCAGTAGCAAAGTGGTAGGAATATAAGCACCAAGTATTACAGTATAGGTATTACAATACACACATATTTATATAATGATATATAGACCAAGTAATAATGCACATATGTAACTGAAACCTCCTTTTATGTATTCATAAGGACCTCCTATGTCTTTAGTAGGCCACTCTTAGACCCTCACACACTATCTAGTATCAATGGAGGTAATCTGTGATGATATATGTTTTATAGACCTCCCTAAAAATATATTGGTTGCTCATGGACCTATACAATAAATCCTGAATAGCTGGAGGAAAAATAACTAAAATGTTATACAGTCACTTTCGGACCATGACACGTATTTTATAAGCTATATAACGCAGTGGTCAATTAGGATAAGGTTCTCAACTGATAAATGCATCTGGAATATGAATGTAAAATAGTGAATGATAGCTATACTACAATTATCAACAAACATATAATAATTATCATTGTTCTCAGCTCACACTATACCTTAAGTTATCTAGGATGCATAAAGCACTTGTACTTGTGTATCCGAGAAGAGGTTGAATTCTAAAATCTGTAGATAATCTAAATGTAACTTGAAATAGTGGACCAAAGCCACTCTGTGTAAATCCCAGCCTAAATGCTGGGTGTGCAACACCCCCCATACAGATCTATCTATTGGGTACTTGTAAAGCGCAAACTAATCACCCGTGAGGGTCTCAAGGCGCTATGGGAGAGGGGGGCTAAGGGAAGACGATTCAGTCGAAGAACCAGGTCTTAAGGTCCTTCCTGAAGTTTGTAAGGGAGGTGGATTGTCTGAGGTGCAGCGGGAGGGAGTTCTATGACCTTGCTGCCATATAGGAGAAGGATTTTCCTCCAGCTGTTTTTTTGTTGATATGGGGGATGACTGCAAAATGATTTTGCTACTAAATATGTTATTAGGTGTGGGTATGGGGAGGGAGGGGGGTGGAGGTGCAGAGAGCAATAAAACTCCCAATAAAGTATTACTCTGCAAGTAAGACCAATTATGAACTCACTTCCATAAAAGGAGTATGTCCACAATTCCCATTTGAGCTTTCAAAGAAGCCATTCTTAGCTAGAAACTTATCTGGATAAGCAGAATATTAATTTTAAAATCTACATTAACTCTCAATTGTGCCTCACCTCAGCTTCGTTAAAGCAAATAGTGCCAAGTCCACTGGTACGGCCGCAACCAGCAGAACAGGCTTAGGTGAACATACATAACAGTGAGGAGTTTTTCTCCTAGGATTCCTACTACTTACCACTTGTCTGCTGCCTCTGTAGTATAAAGCACACACATACCTATCTGATATAGTGCATAATATGCAGTGGAAATGTAGTACTTATCTTTTACAATAATGTAGGAGCATTATGAATATAAAACATAGTAATATAATAATTAACACTTTTGAAAGGTGCCTTGAGAACTGTGAGAAGATAAAGACATGTGGTTTAAACGAGTTCAGTTCTGGAAGATACATCCATAAGCTGATGACTATGGCATCAGCCCATTCTTGCCTCTTCGGGAACCAGAGGTTGTAAGGTGACAGAACTTCTAAGTCGGCATTGGTGGGGGAAAGGTCCGAATGAGTCACTCGTAATCAATATTAGAGCAGCTAAAATAGAGAGTAGCTTAGGGTGGATTGCGCATACAGGCATATGTTCCGGCAATCCAATTTATGTGAGATTCAATAAATTAACCTATGCCTGCTGGAGCATAAGAGCAAAAGTGTCTATCTTGCTCTTCAGTTTTCTGCGGTAGTGACCTGTTTGTTGCAAGGAACAGTGGTATGGCTGGACGAACTTTCCAAAGGAGACGGTGATCTCCATTCAGACATAACATGTGACAAGCCCACAGCGCTGGCCAGGAGAAACGCAGCCCTAATTTACCCTTATGTAAGGGCAGGTGATCAGCCAGTTCACTACTCCCCAGGGTAAGTATATCAGCATAAATGGAGCAGTTGTATCTCCACAGAGCCTCATAAGGACTGACGGGCTCCATGGGAAACATTCTCACCGATGGCTGAGCTGTGCCATCAGTTGCAATGCTGTAGAGTAGCAGTAATGGCTCCTTCCGGTTACAAATCATAGGAGGTATGGCAATAAAGAGTTCCCTCAGTGCCATTGAATGTGGAACTTTCTGCCCCATAGAGCCGGTTGCATCTAGTACACAGTCGTTGAAGCTCGCAGGGACACTATGCACTAATAAAACTTTCTACCGTTTCCTCCACCGACAGGTCCCTTCGCATAATAGGTTGTTCTTTGCGTGTTGGGATACTTGCGTCACTTGGTCCGTCCAGAATCCGGATCTCCTGTTGTTCCATAATGGCCCTTAAGCTAATTGATATGTCCTCAAAACCTGCTGACATTTGTAAAGCTAGCTCCCGTAAAGCCTCATGAATAACTGAAGAACCTTCCTCCATATTTGTCGTCATAACTGTAGTAGGCCGCAAAGACCTGGGATTTTCCTGGTTGGTAATGACATTCAGAAGGAAAATCAGATATGTAAGTAAAGCAAAAAATTCCATAAATAATGGAGAGGTAGATCTGCTTGCTCTAAGTTAAATTTGGGGCAAATTGTCTAGGATTGGTCCCAATTTGCCGTTGTATTGAATACATTTCTGCAGGAGCTCTCTCAAACACGTCTACTCAGCTTGGTTGTTTGCTCCACCCCTGCTATTTATGTTTTTTTAAGAAGTTTTTTTTATTGCTATATATTTTTGCAAATAATATACCATTTTGGGATTAACTTGTGATTATTTGATTGTGCTTTTTAATATTTATGTATGATCGATTTCATTAAAATTATTTTATGCCAATTATTTCTTGGTGTACTAGATTTATTGTTTTTTTATGTATGTATATATATATATATATATATATATATATATATATATATATATATATATAATTAAAATGTTTATACACACACATATATATATATATATATATATATATATATATATATATATATATATATATATACACCTTTGATCCTTTCTCTGTCAAACACCTTTTTTGACATATGCCATATTCCTTTTAAAACACCTTTTAAACATTAATTTTAATTATAAACATTTCATTTACTTCTAATTTGTATATACATGAGTGTAGTACTTTATTTTAATATGTTTTACATGTGTTTTGAGCTACTTTTATTCTAGCCCTAACACTTTACTTCAGGTCTTAATGGGACAGGAAATCCAAAAAATGTCTTTCATGATTCAGATAGAACATACAATTTTAAACAACTTTCCAATTGACTTATATTATCAAATGTGCTTTATTCTCTTGTTATTATTTGCTGAAGGAACAGAAATGCACCACTGGCAGAAAGCTGAACACATCTAGTTAGTTAGTTATTTGTCAAGAGACAAATGTGTGCATGCATCAATCACCAGCTAGCTCCCACTAATGTAGGACTTGTGCATTTTCTTTTCTGAAAGCTCTCGCGGGGCATCAAGCTCCATTTGATCCTTGATAATTCGGCCCCCTTGAGTACTATTTTATTTCAAAATGATGTTATCTAGCATGCAAGAGGTATTTATTTCTTCTCATTGGGGAGTCCTCTTTATTTGTATTGGAACTGTTTATCTTGCTTAAATTCATGAATAACGGAGAGGTACTGTCCAACAGAAATTAATGTCCTATTCATTTGTTATAGGAGCATAAAAAGTACAAAAAGAAAATGCTCTAATGCTTTAGAGTATTTCATTAATGCACTGTTGCTTGCATATAATTATGTGTTAAACTCTTGCAAAGGAGTTAGACACATAGGGGTAGATTTATTAAATGCCGTGCGGACATGATTCGCTGTGGCGAATCATGTCAGCCCAACATTGCTAAATGCCAACAGCATATGCTGTTGGCATTTAACATTGCACAAGCATTTCTTGTGAAATGCTTGTGCAATGCAGCCCCCTGCACATTTGCGGCTAATCGGCCACTAGCAATCAGCCAATCGGATTGAAGTTCAACCCGATAAGCTGATCCAATCAGCCAATAGGATTGACCTTGCATTCTATTGGCTGTTCCGATCAGCCAATAGAATGCGAGGTCAATCCTATTGGCTGATTGGATCAGCCAATCGGATTGAACTTCAATCCGATTGGATGATTGCATTAGCCAAACGGATTTTTCCTACCTTAATTCCTATTGGCTGATAGAATCCTATCAGCCAATCGGAATTCAAGGGATGCCATCTTGGATGACGTAATTTAAAGGAACCATCATTCAGTGTTAGGACGTCGTTTGAAGAGGATGGCTCCGAGTCGGCTGGATTGAAGATGGACCCGCTCCGGATGGATGAAGATAGAAGATGCCGCTTGGATGAAGACTTCTGCCGCTTGGAGGACCTCTTCTGCCCGGATTCAATGAAGACTTCTGGCCGGATCGAATGAAGACTTCTGCCCGGCTAGGTGAAGACGGCTCAAGGTAGGGTGATCTTCAAGGAGGTAGTGTTTTTTTAAGGTGGGTTTGGGTGGGTTTTAGAGTAGGGTTGGGTGTGTGGGTGGTTGGTTTTAATGTTGGGGGGGTTGTATTTTTTTTCAGGTAAATGAGCTGATTACTTTGGTCAATGCCACGCAAAAGGCCCTTTTAAGGGCTATTTGTAATTTAGTTTAGGGTAGGGAATTTTATTATTTTGGGGGGCTTTTTTATTTTATTAGGGGGCTTAGATTAGGTGTAATTAGTTTGAAATTCTTATAATTTTTTATATTTTCTGTAATTTAGTGTTTGGTTTTTTTGTACTTTAGTTAATTTTAGTTAATTTTATTTAATTGTAGGTAATTGTATTTAATTAATTTAATTTATTTAATTATAGTATAGTGTTAGGTGTAATTGTAACTTAGGTTAGGATTTATTTTACAGGTAATTTTGTATTTATTTTAGCTAGGTAGCTATTAAATAGTTAATAACTATTTAATAGCTATAATAAACCCTGAGATAGCTACAATTGTAACTATTAGTTATATTGTAGCTATCTTAAGGTTTATTTTATAGGTATTTAGTTTTAAATAGGAATAATTTAGGTAATAATATTACATTTATTTAGATGTATTTAAATTATATTTAAATTAGGGGGGTGTTAGGGTTAGGGTTAGACTTAGGTTTAGGGGTTAATTCATTTAATATAGTAGCAGCGGTGTAGGGGGGGCAGATTAGGGGTTAATAAATGTAATGTAGGTGGCGGCAGTGTAGGGGGGGCAGGATAGAGGTTAATAAATGTAATGTAGGTGGCGGCGGGCTCCGGGTGCGGCGGTGTAGGGGTTAAACAATTTATTTAGTTGCGGCGGGGTTCGGGATCGGCAGGATAGGGGTTAATAATTTTATGTAGGTGGCGGCGGTATAGGGGGCGGCAGATTAGAGGTTAATAGGTATAATGTAGGTGGCGGCGGGGTCCGGGAGCAGCGGTTTAGGGTTAATATATTTATTAGTGTTGTGTCGGGGTCCGGGAGCGGCGGTTTAGGGGTAAAACAGTATAGTATAGTGTGGGTGCTTAGTGACAGGCTAGCAAGAAAGCTGCAAATAAGCCGATGAGCAGCGAGATCGATGACTGTCAGTTAACAACAGTCCGCTGCTCATCGCACCGTACTTGGTGTGCAGCTTTTATACAGCTTTCTTGATAAATTTGGCGAACGTATTCAGGTCCACAGCGGCGATGTTAGGCGAGCGTATTGGTGCCGGCAAATGCTAGAAAGTAGACAGCTTGATAAATAGAGGCCATAGGATCTATGTACACTGCCAGTTAAATCAGGGCGCTACCAGTACAGGGTTTGGTTCAGCTTAGATTAATACAGTTGCATATATCATAATCAGCAACAAACGTGTCTATAAAAAGTGAGGACAAAACAGTCCAGCATGTGAACAAAGAACAGTGAAAAGGTGTATATGATAGTTACCACCTTCTCTACTGCAGCCTTGCTCCGAAAAAACTTATTTTCCATAGAGGAGATATCCGTAGTATTTCCGGTTAGCATTAAAAGTATCCATCCTCTTTGGCAAAGTGACAAGCAACTGCAGATTGCAAAACACGCTGTTGAAAGCTGGAAACCAACCGGTTAGGTAAAAATCAGAGCCACCCACACAGGATACGTCACTGCCAACGCGCGTTTCACCCCCCCCACATGACTACAGCGTCATTGGGGCTTCCTCAGGGCATACATTTTTTTATTTTTAAGGGAGATATACTAATAGAAACCCAAGCAACGTTATGATGGGTATATTAAACCCTATTAAGGGGATAGTGTGCAGACCCTTTAAAATGATATATTTAGAATACAAATAAGTAAGAGAAGGTAGGAACTCAGTTACTACGTACAATACAGGGATTTCAGCACACTGTTTTTTATTATTAGACAAAGGATGTGTCGTCACACCATAAACATAGGTGGTGACTGCAGTGCCTATCTAATCAAGCATATATATAAAATAAAATCTAAAAAAAAGCCTATATATGTATACATATGTATTTATGTGTTTATATGTGTATATATGTCTGTAACTAAATATATACACATATAAATACATCTGTGCACATATATAGACTTATATAAATACATACATACAGAGGCGTAACTAGAAACCACAGGGCCCAGGTGCAAGAATCTAAGAAGGGCCCGCCACCCCCCTCCCCAAAAAAGTGAATTTGATATATATCTTTTTTTTATATATATAATTAAAATACAAAAAAAATGTGAATCTGATTACATGTATGCAAAAGGAGGTACCCTGTGCCCACAGTCTGTGAGATGGTCTGACCCCCTATTACTGTATATAGTGACACTGTTTAACCCACCAGTACTGTATATAGTGAGTCAGTGACACAGTCTGTAATCTGCCAGTGAGATGGCTGGCCTGACCCTACCTGTCCCAGTACTTTATACAGTGACCACAGTAGTCTGTGACATGGTCCAGCCCCTCCGTACTGTATATAGTGGTACTGTATAGACTGACCCTGTTTACCCCCGCCCCCCAAGCTGTAGTAACAAGGTCTGTAATTTGCTGGTTCCACAAACATACACACATACATGCATAAATACACACACAGTCACATACATACATACACACATACGCACACACACAACACCAATGGGTAAAACAGAAACACTAACCCCTGTATCCAGAGACACCAGTGAAGCATCATGTGACACTCACAAGATATCAGTGCAGGCAGTGGCAGGTCAACGTTTTTTATTGTAAATTTTTTTTATTTTTTTTAAGCTGGGGCCCAGTCGCAATTGCGACCTCTGCACCCCCTGTAGTTTCGCCCCCGCATACATAGCCATCTTTAGGCATGTATATGTATGTATCTCAATGTTAAAGCACTTTGCTTGCCTTTTTTTTCTAACACCTGAGATCTTTAAGCCCTTATAACATTTTTGTGCAATATTGTTTTTAAATCATTTTTATTAGATAGTGTTATTAAGAGTGTAATTATACTTTGAACTGTATTTTTTATGTGTTTTGTGCAACTTTTTAGGTTTGTGAAACAGTTAACCAGAGCTCTAAAGTCGCTGTAATCATTCTAGCGTACATCGAGATTGCACTCAAGCGATCACGTTTACTTTCAACTCGTGATACAAGTGGTAAACCCAACGAGGGCAAACCCCCGCAATATAATCTGGCCCTATATGTTTTGTGATCCAAGGATACTACTGAGTCACACTGAAAATAATCATGTACTTTTAATTGTAACATAAAACATTACACACCCCCCCCCCCCCTCACACAAGAAAAGAAGTAAAGATCAAAATTATTAGTAGAAATTTACTGTTTTCCACTTCAGCTTTCATTCCATTATAAAGACCAAAATTCTTTCAGAAGCCATATTACATTCAGGAAAGTTATTATTCTTGGAATGTCAACTTTTTATGTTACCCACAGGAAATTACATTACATAGAAATGAATTGTGAGACACAGTAGAATAAAAGACCTATCTATTTTATTGAAAATGTTATAACCATGCAGCCTATATTTTTTCAATATATATATGGTTTTAAAGTGCACAGAGAGCCACCCATTTATATTATGCATTTCAAAAAGGTAATTGTTTGCACTAGGGTGAGCACCAGATATACATATTAACACTAAAAAGGGGGGTGGGGGCTGAAATGCTGTTAAAAACATAATTTATGTAAGAACTTACCTGATAAATTAATTTCTTTCATATTAGCAAGAGTCCATGAGCTAGTGACGTATGGGATATACATTCCTACCAGGAGGGGCAAAGTTTCCCAAACCTCAAAATGCCTACAAATACACCCCTCACCACACCCACAAATCAGTTTAACGAATAGCCAAGAAGTGGGGTGATAAGAAAAAAGTGCGAAAGCATATAAAATAAGGAATTTGAATAATTGTGCTTTATACAAAAAAAAATCATAACCACCACAAAAAAGGGCGGGCCTCATGGACTCTTGCTAATATGAAAGAAATGAATTTATCAGGTAAGTTCTTACATAAATTATGTTTTCTTTCATGTAATTAGCAAGAGTCCATGAGCTAGTGACGTATGGGATAATGACTACCCAAGATGTGGATCTTTCCACGCAAGAGTCACTAGAGAGGGAGGGATAAAATAAAGACAGCCAATTCCTGCTGAAAATAATCCACACCCAAAATAAAGTTTAATGAAAAACATAAACAGAAGATTCAAACTGAAACTGCTGCCTGAAGTACTTTTCTACCAAAAACTGCTTCAGAAGAAGAAAATACATCAAAATAGTAGAATTTAGTAAAAGTATGCAAAGAGGACCAAGTTGCTGCTTTGCAAATCTGATCAACCGAAGCTTCATTCCTAAACGCCCAGGAAGTAGAAACTGACCTAGTAGAATGAGCTGTAATCCTTTGAGGCTGAGTTTTACCCGACTCGACATAGGCATGATGAATTAAAGATTTCAACCAAGATGCCAAAGAAATGGCAGAAGCTTTCTGGCCTTTTCTAGAACCGGAAAAGATAACAAATAGACTAGAAGTCTTTCGGAAAGACTTAGTAGCTTCAACATAATATTTCAAAGCTCTAACAACATCCAAAGAATGCAACGATTTCTCCTTAGAATTCTTAGGATTAGGACATAATGAGGGAACCACAATTTCTCTACTAATGTTGTTGGAATTCACAACCTTAGGTAAAAATTCAAAAGAAATTCGCAACACCGCCTTATCCTGATGAAAAATCAGAAAAGGAGACTCACAAGAAAGAGCAGATAATTCAGAGACTCTTCTGGCAGAAGAGATCGCCAAAAGGAACAAAACTTTCCAAGAAAGTAATTTAATGTCCAATGAATGCATGGGTTCAAAAGGAGGAGCTTGAAGAGCCCCCAGAACCAAATTCAAACTCCAAGGAGGAGAAATTGACTTAATGACAGGTTTTATACGAACCAAAGCTTGTACAAAACAATGAATATCAGGAAGATTAGCAATCTTTCTGTGAAAAAGAACAGAAAGAGCAGAGATTTGTCCTTTCAAAGAACTTGCGGATAAACCTTTATCTAAACCATCCTGAAGAAACTGTAAAATTCTCGGAATTCTAAAAGAATGCCAAGAAAAATGATGAGAAAGACACCAAGAAATATAAGTCTTCCAGACTCTATAATATATCTCTCTAGATACAGATTTACGAGCCTGTAACATAGTATTAATCACAGAGTCAGAGAAACCTCTTTGACCAAGAATCAAGCGTTCAATCTCCATACCTTTTAAATTTAAGGATTTGAGATCCTGATGGAAAAAAGGACCTTGCGACAGAAGGTCTGGTCTTAGCGGAAGAGTCCACGGATGGCAAGAGGCCATCCGGACAAGATCCGCATACCAAAACCTGTGAGGCCATGCCGGAGCTACCAGCAGAACAAACGAGCATTCCTTCAGAATCTTGGAGATTACTCTTGGAAGAAGAACTAGAGGCGGAAAGATATAGGCAGGATGATACTTCCAAGGAAGTGATAATGCATCCACTGCTTCCGCCTGAGGATCCCGGGATCTGGACAGATACCTGGGAAGTTTCTTGTTTAGATGAGACGCCATCAGATCTATTTCTGGAAGCTCCCACATTTGAACAATCTGAAGAAATACCTCTGGGTGAAGAGACCATTCGCCCGGATGCAACGTTTGGCGACTGAGATAATCCGCTTCCCAATTGTCTATACCTGGGATATGAACCGCAGAGATTAGACAGGAGCTGGATTCCGCCCAAACCAGAATTCGAGATACTTCTTTCATAGCCAGAGGACTGTGAGTCCCTCCTTGATGATTGATGTATGCCACAGTTGTGACATTGTCTGTCTGAAAACAAATGAACGATTCTCTCTTCAGAAGAGGCCAAGACTGAAGAGCTCTGAAAATTGCACGGAGTTCCAAAATATTGATCGGTAATCTCACCTCCTGAGATTCCCAAACTCCTTGTGCCGTCAGAGATCCCCACACAGCTCCCCAACCTGTAAGACTTGCATCTGTTAAAATTACAGTCCAGGTCGGAAGAACAAAAGAAGCCCCCTGAATTAAACGATGGTGATCTGTCCACCACGTTAGAGAGTGTCGTACAATCGGTTTTAAAGATATTAATTGAGATATCTTTGTGTAATCCCTGCACCATTGATTCAGCATACAGAGCTGAAGAGGTCGCATGTGAAAACGAGCAAAGGGGATCGCGTCCGATGCAGCAGTCATAAGACCTAGAATTTCCATGCATAAGGCTACCGAAGGGAATGATTGTGACTGAAGGTTTCGACAAGCTGAAATCAATTTTAGACGTCTCTTGTCTGTCAAAGACAGAGTCATGGACACTGAATCTATCTGGAAACCCAGAAAGGTTACCCTTGTCTGAGGAATCAATGAACTTTTTAGTGAATTGATCCTCCAACCATGATCTTGAAGAAACAACACAAGTCGATTCGTATGAGATTCTGCTAAATGTAAAGACTGAGCAAGTACCAAGATATCGTCCAAATAAGGAAATACCACAATACCCTGTTCTCTGATTACAGACAGAAGGGCACCGAGAACCTTTGTAAAAATTCTTGGAGCTGTAGCTAGGCCAAACGGCAGAGCCACAAACTGGTAATGCTTGTCCAGAAAAGAGAATCTCAGGAACTGATAATGATCTGGATGAATCGGAATATGCAGATATGCATCCTGTAAATCTATTGTGGACATATAATGCCCTTGTTGAACAAAAGGCAAGATAGTCCTTACAGTTACCTTTCAGTTTTGAACGTTGGTATCCTTACATAACGATTCAATATTTTTAGATCCAGAACTGGTCTGAAGGAATTCTCCTTCTTTGGTACAATGAAGAGATTTGAATAAAACCCCAGCCCCTGTTCCAGAACTGGAACTGGCATAATTACTCCAGCCAACTCTAGATCTGAAACACATTTCAGAAATGCTTGAGCTTTCACTGGAAAGAAAAAACACGGGAAAGAAAAAATCTCTTTGCAGGAGGTCTTATCTTGAAACCAATTCTGTACCCTTCTGAAACAATGTTCTGAATCCAAAGATTGTGAACAGAATTGATCCAAATTTCTTTGAAAAAACGTAACCTGCCCCCTACCAGCTGAGCTGGAATGAGGGCCGCACCTTCATGTGGACTTAGAAGCTGGCTTTGCTTTTCTAGAAGGCTTGGATTTATTCCAGACTGGAGATGGTTTCCAAACTGAAACTGCTCCTGAGGATGAAGGATCAGGCTTTTGTTCTTTGTTGAAACGAAAGGAACGAAAACGATTATTAGCCCTGTTTTTACCCTTAGATTTTTTATCCTGTGGTAAAAAAGTTCCTTTCCCACCAGTAACAGTTGAGATAATAGAATCCAACTGAGAACCAAATAATTTGTTACTCTGGAAAGAAATGGAAAGTAGAGTCGATTTAGAAGACATATCAGCATTCCAAGTTTTAAGCCATAAAGCTCTTCTAGCTAAAATAGCTAGAGACATAAACCTGACATCAACTCTGATAATATCAAAAATGGCATCACAGATAAAATTATTAGCATGTTGAAGAAGAATAATAATATTATGAGAATCATGATCTGTTACTTGTTGCGCTAAAGTTTCCAACCAAAAAGTTGAAGCTGCAGCAACATCAGCCAATGATATAGCAGGTCTAAGAAGATTACCTGAACACAGATAAGCTTTTCTTAGAAAGGATTCAATTTTCCTATCTAAAGGATCCTTAAAGGAAGTACCATCTGACGTAGGAATAGTAGTACGTTTAGCAAGGGTAGAAATAGCCCCATCAACTTTAGGGATTTTGTCCCAAAATTCTAATCTGTCAGACGGCACAGGATATAATTGCTTAAAACGTTTAGAAGGAGTAAATGAATTACCCAAATTATTCCATTCTCTGGAAATTACTTCAGAAATAGCACCAGGAACAGGAAAAACTTCTGGAATAACCACAGGAGATTTAAAGACCTCATCTAAACGTTTAGATTTAGTATCAAGAGGACCAGAATCCTCAATTTCTAAAGCAATTAGTACTTATTTAAGTAAAGTACGAATAAATTCCATTTTAAATAAATATGAAGATTTATCAGCATCAACCTCTGAGACAGAATCCTCTGAACCAGAAGAGTCATTAGAATCAGAATGATGATGTTCATTTAAAAATTAATCTGTATAAAGAGAAGTTTTAAAATATTTTTTATGTTTACTAGGAGGAATAGCAGACATAGCCTTCTTGAAGGATTCAGAAACAAAATCTCTTATGTTATCAGGAACATTCTGAACATTAGATGTTGATGGAACTGCAACAGGCAATGGTACATTACTAAAGGAAATATTATCTGCATTAACAAGTTTGTCATGACAATTAATACAAACAACAGCTGGAGGAACAGCTACCAAAAGTTTACAGCAGATACACTTAGCTTTGGTAGTTCCAGCACCAGACAGCGATTTTCCTGAAGTATCTTCTGACTCAGATGCAACGTGAGACATCTTGCAATATGTAAGAGAAAAAACAACAACATATAAAGCAAAATTGATCAAATTCCTTAAATGACAGTTTCAGGAATGGGAAAAAATGCCAAGGAACAAGCTTCTAGCAACCAGAAGCAAAGAAAAATGAGACTTAAATAATGTGGAGACAAAAAGCGACGCCCATATTTTTTTAGCGCCAAATAAGACGCCCACATTATTTGGCGCCTAAATGCTTTTGGTGCCAAAAATGACGCCACGTCCGGAACGCCGACACTTTTGGCGCAAAAGAACGTCAAAAAATGACGCAACTTCCGGCGACACGTATGACGCCAGAAACAGAAAAGATTTTTTGCGCCAAAAAAGTCAGCGCCAAAAATGACGCAATAAAATGAAGCATTTTCAGCCCCCGCGAGCCTAACAGCCCACAGGGAAAAAAGTCAAATTTTTAAGGTAAGAAAAATAATTGATTCAAGTGCATTATCCCAAATATGAAACTGACTGTCTGAAAATAAGGAATGTTGAACATCCTGAGTCAAGGCAAATAAATGTTTGAATACATATATTTAGAACTTTATTAAAAAAGTGCCCAACCATAGCTTAGAGTGTCACAGAAAATAAGACTTACTTACCCCAGGACACTCATCTACATGTTTGTAGAAAGCCAAACCAGTACTGAAACGAAAATCAGCAGAGGTAATGGTATATATATAAGAGTATATCGTCGATCTGAAAAGGGAGGTAAGAGATGAATCTCTACGACCGATAACAGAGAACCTATGAAATAGACCCCGTAGAAGGAGATCACTGCATTCAAAATAGGCAATACTCTCCTCACATCCCTCTGACATTCACTGCACGCTGAGAGGAAAACCGGGCTCCAACCTGCTGCGGAGCGCATATCAACGTAGAATCTAGCACAAACTTACTTCACCACCTCCATAGGAGGCAAAGTTTGTAAAACTGATTTGTGGGTGTGGTGAGGGGTGTATTTGTAGGCATTTTGAGGTTTGGGAAACTTTGCCCCTCCTGGTAGGAATGTATATCCCATACGTCACTAGCTCATGGACTCTTGCTAATTACATGAAAGAAATAATATCACTTCTTATTGTATATGTATACTAAAAAATGATTATACATTCATCAATATTTAGCTTCGGTGAGTTCATACACTGAGAGGTAGGTAGTTCAAAGTAAAAATGACAGTTATACACAGAAGGAACTATATCATCAGGAGGCAAACCCTCAGCAAGATCTCAATAGGAAAAGGACATAAGTGCACAAGTTGCTTCAGTTCTGTTTACTGCTTACCATATCAATTTGCTTACAAAATCAATCCGTGTCTCTCACAATCTGCATAATCTTCGATCCGTCTTGCACACAATTCATCTGCCTTCAGATTTGGAGAAACTGTAAAAAGTATATTCCATCAACAAGAAGTGACATAGCTGCCTCCCTGCACAAAGTAGAAAAACGTATACTAAACAAATATGTATTAGTCATAATAAGAATTAGTTCTCATAACTGGTTATATTGCTAAAAATTAAAAAAAAAAATAAAGAATTATAAACAATTTAAAACTTGCCAAAATGTATAATGCGTTATGTCTTATCGTCAAGAACAAGCACACAAAAAACAAAAATGCAATGTGTTAAATTTCTGCTAAGTTGTCTTAAGAGAACTATTTTTTTTAGTGAGATTTAATTTGTTGAAGTCGTATTGCTTAATACAATGAAAGAAAGAAAAAAACACTTGTTTTTTTCAGAATGATTACATCCTGCCTTATTCAAAAACAATAAAAAAACGTAAAGGAAGGCATCAGATAAGGTTGCATCTATATTAGATTAGTTTATTACCTTAGTTAAACGTGTTATGTATGCTAAATTTAGTTACAGAGAAATTTAAAAAAAATAAAAAATAATGAACCATAACAACAGAAACATGGAAAAGCAATAATTACAACAGATGAAACACACTTGCAAAATTGGTTTGTAAATGTTTATAATTGTGGCTGTTTTATTAGGGTTAGGTAGTCTCACTGGACAGAGCGAGAAAAGTCTCAGTAACCTAATGGACACGAACAAGGGCCTAACTATGGGTGTTCTGGGGTATTTTTTTTTTTTTTATTTTTATTTTTATTTTTATTGAAATATCATTCGAGGTTACAGAAAAAAAACAAGGAAAGTCAATTATTATCACATCAGTTACAAAATAAGGGAAAAATACCAATTCTACATTAGCATATTAATTTAAACTCTAATACACTTTATGCTTATGGTCCTTTACACAACAAACAATGACATTTAAATCTTGTTGTCAATGAAAATTAATCTTACTAACTAACTCCATAGAACCTCCTCGAGTGGACAATCAGCCGAAACCCAGGGTGGCGGAGGGGGACACTAAAGGCAGAATGGCGAGCAGCAAAAGAAAGAAAAAAAAAAAAGAAAAAAGCGCCTAAATTACATAGACGCCAAAATCTCTTAACGAGGCGAAAGCAAAAAAGGACAAACAAATTTTTATATTTTCCAATTAGATGGAAATAAGCCAAGTTCCAAGTGCTGAACAAACCAGCAAGATTCCCTTAGTGGGGCTATTAACTGCAATTGTGCAACTAGAGGGAAGGTTATTATTACTTTTTCCCATTTAAGAAAAAATCTTTGGATTGACTTGTCACTAGACTCTCTTAAATTAAATTGTTCCATAGTAATCTGGTTATGCATTTTGTTTAAAAACTCCTTGAATTTAGGATCCCGGGAGGACTTCCAGTTCCTGAGAATGACATTGTGTCCCACTAGGATAATAGTGTTTATAAGTCTCGTATTCGAGTAAGGGTCCTCATGATTTAGGAGGAAGAAAATGTATCTCGGCTCGAGAATAAGATTGCAAGCAGTCGCTTTATTCGTCCAGAAACATACTTTACTCCAGAACTGCATTATTTTAGGGCAACTCCAGAAACAGTGCATTTCGTCTGCATCTCTAGCATTACATTTGGGAGAATTAACTTCCTTTTTGTACCATTTTGACATTTTGACTGGTGTAATATATAGCAAATTGGTTAGCTTGAAGTGCGATTCCCTCCAATCTATAAAGACTTGCGTTTGATCAACTAGTTTAAAACTTTGAAGAATATGTCCTTTAGTAATTTTTAAGGATTTGTCCCATTTCCTCTCTATATCGTCAATATGTAACAGTCCATGGTGCTTAATGAGTATATTGTAAGGAATTGAGATGGAGATTTTCCCAGCGAAATATAACCTAATCACATCTTCTAAAACCCCCAATGAGGGTCTGGAACTATCCCCTGCACGTAAAGTCGCGATCCAATGTTGTACCTGGAGATACGCATAGAAGGAGGTTTTTTCTATATCAAAACTAGTTCTTAGCTCTGCAAATGTCTTAATCGTTAGGGAATCGTTTACACAAATATCTTTTACATTTTGAAGGCCATTCCTGGCCCATGTAGCAAAAACTTTGTATGTAATCCCCTGAAGAAAAGCCGGGTTTCCTACTAAAGGAAGAAATTCGGATCTACGGAAATTAATATGCAGCTCAGAGCAGAGTTTCTGCCATGCCAGGATTATATATTTAAAAGTGTGTAAATGTGTCACGTTAATTGGTAAACTCATAACTGGAATATGTGTCAGTGCTTTAAGTGAGAATGGGGCTACCAACTGTGATTCTAGTTCAAAAAAGGAGACATGCTCTTTTTCTGATATCCAATCTAATACGAATTTGGTAAGTGCAACATAATTATAAAACTGAAGATTAGGTAGCGCCAAACCACCATGTGCTTTTAAAAAGGATAATTTAACCAAAGATATCCTGGCTTTCTTCCCATGCCATATAAATTTAGTAAATAACATTTGTAAAAATCTTAAATCCTTTTTTCTAATCAAAAGAGGCAAATTCTGTAATAAATACAGTAATTTTGGGAATAGGATTGTTTTGATTAGCATTACACGCGCAGACAGAGAAATGGGAAGATTATGCCAAGCTAATAATTTCTGTTCGAACATATCTATACATTATCGGAAATTTGAATCATACCATAATGAAGGGTTATTACTTAACATGATACCCAAGTACTTAATTTCTTGTACTTCTTTAAAAGGATGTGGAATATAGCTCTTAGGTTTGTAGATCCACAGCAGTTCTGATTTCCCCCAATTAAATTTATAGCCTGAAATTGAGCTAAATATTTCAATAATCTTTAACAATTGGGGTATAGCTTGTTTAGTATTACTAAGATAGAGCAGAATATCATCTGCAAATAGTGATGTCACAAAGTTCTTATTCCCCAACTTGATTCCTTTTAGATCTTTTCTTAATAATATTGCCAGTGGCTCTAGAGATAGATTAAACAATAAGGGGGAGAGAGGGCACCCCTGACGAGTACCTCGTTGGAGAGTAAAACTCTCAGATATCTCTCCATTAATAATAATGGCAGATGTTGGAGTCTGATATAACGAGCGAATAAAATCGTAAAAGTTCCCTATGAGACCAAATCCTTTAAGCGCACTAAACAGGTGATCCCAGACTATACTGTCAAACGCCTTCTCAGCGTCGACCATAAGCAGGGCTAGGTCGGTATTATGGTATAACTTTTTTTTAATTGATCTATTCCAAAAATGATCAATGACCAGCATCGCTTTTCAAAGATTCTTCACTGAATTTCTTCCAGCCATAAAGCCTGCCTGATCTGCGTGAATTAGTGGCTCCAGGATATGCTTAAGTCTATTTGAGATAATGGCCGTTAGAAGCTTATAATCTTGGTTTAGCAACGATATAGGCCTATAAGAAGACAACATTTCTGGGTTTTTATCCTTTTTTAAGATCAACGCCACATTGGATGCTGAAAAGAACCTTGATCGCATTTGATTTTTGATGTAATACTCATTGAAATGTAGCGCTAATGTAGGAAGAATTTGATTGTGTAGGAGTTTATAGAACTCCGATGGAAGAGCATCCGGACCTGGTGTCTTATTAGACTTGGCCTGTTTAATTGCATCTGAAATCTCACCTAGGGAGATAGGTTCATTCAACTGGCTCAAGTCCTGAGAATCTATTTTAGGTAGCTCTATACTTTTCCAAAATTCTTTTTTGTTCTCTGGAATGACTACTCCTGCCGAATAAACCTCTTGAAAGTATTTAACAAGCTCACTTCTTATCTCAGAGATGTTAGTAATTCTTCTATCCCCAATCTTAATTGTAGCTATAAAATTCTTCTGCGACCAACCTTTAGATAATTTTGCTAGGTATTTTGCAGAATTACCATAATGACCTCTAAATCTAGCTTTTTGTTTTTGGATTTCTAGGGCTAGACCTTGTTTCAGGAACAAATCTCTCTCTACTCGAGCGGCATTATAATTAGCCCAGGAAATTTGGTTGGGATAATTTAAATATTTCTTATAAGTATTTTTCACCTGGTTGGCTAATTGTTCTTCTCTATTTTTTTTTTTTTCCATTTGCATAGATAAGCTTTGATCTTACCCCTAAAAACTGCTTTCGCTGTTTCCCACAAAATTTCTGGTTTATCGCCATATGCAGCATTAATCTGATAAAATTCTTTCCAGCTGGCTTGTAGCCAATTCTTAAATTTGGAGTTATTAACTAGATATTGAGGGGGAAAAAAACGTGAATTGCATACACCTGATGGGCGCATTGCATTAATTTCTAAGGTGATTGATTCGCCTCCCTGTTATATCTAGATCTTTGCGTGGGGTTTGACCTATCTAAACTAGTAGTGAATGACATGTTAAGATCTCCAGCCAAGATAATTTTCATCCCTATAAAAGGGAGTAACTGCAGACTCAGCTTCTCCCAGAATCCTCTACCCAAGGAGTTTGGACCGTATACATTGCATAGAATAAAATGACACTTATTGATCAAGATTTCCAAAATCTGAAATCTACCTTCTATGTCTAATGCCTGAGATATAATCTGATAAGAAAGTTGTTTATTGAGCAGTATAGCAACTCCTCTTTTCCTTTTCTCATACGTTGTTGCAAATACCTCTCCCACCCATTTAGTTTTCAATGTAAGTAATTAGTTAGGTTTCAGGTGGGTCTCTTGAACAAATGCAATGTCGGGCCTATGTTTCCCCAGTTCCTTAATAATAAGTTTCCTCTTAATCGGGGAAGTTATACGTTCCACAAAATTAATTTAAGTTTATCCCCCATTTAAAACAGCAAAAAAATAGTAAAAAAAGAAAACATCACACAATATCTTTTCTAATCCATAAAAAAGACAAAAATCACTGTCAAACACACCAAAAATTAAAACTGATAAAGACATGTATCCAAGCAAAAAGGAAAACAGTATCTCTCCCCCCCTTCCCTGGGGTCGGCTGATTCTCAGATATAACCCAAACATCAAGATCAAGAAAAAACATAGCATTTCTTTCTTGCAAATCCACTTTTAAAATTATTGCTCTTACAAATGTCTGGCACAATATTCCTGAGCCTCCACTTGATTATTTAATGTTATTGAAGCACCATCTTTTTAAAAAAACATAATTTATGTAAGAACTTACCTGATAAATTCATTTCTTTCATATTAGCAAGAGTCCATGAGCTAGTGACGTATGGGATATACATTCCTACCAGGAGGGGCAAAGTTTCCCAAACCTCAAAATGCCTATAAATACACCCCTCACCACACCCACAAATCAGTTTAACATATAGCCAAGAAGTGGGGTGATAAGAAAAAAGTGCGAAAGCATAAAAAATAAGGAATTGGAATAATTGTACTTTATACAAAAAAATCATAACCACCACAAAAAAAGGGTGGGCCCCATGGTCTATTGCTAATATGAAAGAAATGAATTTTATCAGGTAAGTTCTTACATAAATTATGTTTTCTTTCATGTAATTAGCAAGAGTCCATGAGCTAGTGACGTATGGGATAATGACTACCCAAGATGTGGATCTTCCACGCAAGAGTCACTAGAGAGGGAGGGATAAAATAAAGACAGCCAATTCCGCTGAAAAAAATCCACACCCAAAATAAAGATTAAATCTTATAATGAAAAAAACTGAAATTATAAGCAGAAGAATCAAACTGAAACAGCTGCCTGAAGTACTTTTCTACCAAAAACTGCTTCAGAAGAAGAAAACACATCAAAATGGTAGAATTTAGTAAAAGTATGCAAAGAAGACCAAGTTGCTGCTTTGCAAATCTGATCAACTGAAGCTTCATTCCTATATACCCAGGAAGTAGAAACTGACCTAGTAGAATGAGCTGTAATCCTTTGAGGCAGAGTTTTACCCGACTCGACATAGGCATGATGAAACAAAGATTTTAACCAAGATGCCAAAGAAATGGCAGAAGCCTTCTGACCTTTCCTAGAACTGGAAAAGATAACAAATAGACTAGAAGTCTTTCGGAAATCCTTAGTAGCTTCAACATAATATTTCAAAGCTCTAACTACATCCAAAGAATGCAACGACTTTTCCTTAGAATTCTTAGGATTAGGACACAATGAAGGAACCACAATTTCTCTACTAATGTTGTTAGAATTCACAACCTTAGGTAAAAAATTAAAAGAAGTTCACAACACCGCCTTATCCTGATGAAAAATCAGAAAAGGAGACTCACAAGAAAGAGCAGATAATTCAGAAACTCTTCTAGCAGAAGAGATGGCCAAAAGAAACAAAACTTTCCAAGAAAGTAATTTAATGTCCAGCGAATGCATAGGTTCAAACGGAGGAACTTGAAGAGCCCCCAGAACCAAATTCAAACTCCAAGGAGGAGATATTGACTTAATAACAGGTTTTATACAAGCCAAAGCTTGTACAAAACAAAGAATATCAGGAAGACTAGCAATCTTTCTGTGAAAAAGAACAGAAAGAGCAGAGATTTGACCTTTCAATGAACTTGCAGACAAACCTTATCCAAACCATCCTGAAGAAACTGTAAAATTCCAGGAATTATAAAAGAATGCCAAGAAAAATGATGAGAAAAACACCAAGAAATGTAAATCTTCCAGACTCGATAATATATCTTCCTAGATACAGTTTTACGAGCCTGTAACATAGTATTAGTCACAGAGTCAGAGAAACCTCTATGACTGAGAATCAAGCGTTCAATCTCCATACCTTCAAATTTAAGGATTTGAGAACCTGATGGAAAAAAGGACCTTGCGATAGAAGGTCTGGTCTTAACGGAAGAGTCCACGGTTGGCAAGTGGCCATCCGGACAAGATCCGCATACCCTAACCTGTGAGGCCATGCTGGAGCCACCAGTAGAATAAACGAACGTTCCTTTAGAATCTTGGAAAAAGAACTATAGGCGGAAAGATATAAGCAGGATGATACTTCCAAGGAAGTGACAATGCATCCACTGCTTCTGCCTGAGGATCCCTGGATCTGGACAGATACCTGGGAAGCTTCTTGTTTAGACGAGAAGCCATCAGATCTATTTCTGGAAGTCCCCATATTTGAACAATCTGAAGAAATACCTCTGGGTGAAGAAACCATCCCAGAGGTATTTCTGGAAGAAATACCCCAGAAGATTCCAGGTCTGAGCAGCGCTTGAACCCCATGGGTGCCCAGCCATGCTTCAACAGTACCCAAAATATATAGGACAGAAACACAGTTAAAGAAAGTGTTAGCCTTACTGGAATAAAATCAAAGAAATTTGGACAAAAATAAATTTTCAAAGAAGCCTTAACCTGCCCCTTACCAACCAAGTTGGAATACGGCACGTATATCGCAAAATTAGGGAGCTGATTTCGAACTCCAATTATAGACATGTTACTTGGGAAAGAACTCAGGAATTTGTTCCTTAATAAGAACAACCAAACTAGTATAAGCTTAAAGTTTTAGTCTTAGAACTCAACCTTGAAGCCCAGAGTAACAGTTAAGAATTTAATCCAATTATAAAACAAATAATTGATTATCTTAGAACAAAAGAAATATGGATTTTTTTTTTTTTAAATCACAAAATTCTTCTAGCTAAAAAAGCTAAAGACATAGATTAACCCTCATTTGCGAAAATATTCAATAAAATGAAGACACAAATGAAATTATTAGCATGATAGTCCATTTTAAAGGACCAGCCAATACAGTGGACATGCATAATCAATAAATGCAAAACAACAAGACAAATGCAACAGCACCTAGTCTAGTAAATGTTGTCCCTTTAACAATGCTAAAATAAATCATAATCTGATACTTGATCTTAAAGTAAACAGAGAAAATGAAGCAATTGCAATATCCAAATAAAACACAGGACCAAGAAAAGTACCTGAAACTAAATAATTTTCCATAAATAAGATACAACTATCTAAAGGAAAATAAATACTATTTTGCTATAGAAACAATAGCATAATTAGTAGAATTAGAGATAGCCCCAATAAATTGGAGAACCCTCCAAATTGAGTTTAACTGCTGGCAAAGAATATAGTTTAAAACCTTTGAAAAAGGAATAAAAGAAAATTCTCAGCCTATTCCATTCCCTAGTATAGGGAATTGGAAAGAAAACCTCTGAAAACACAGAAGAAATAAATAGGCAGAAATAATGTCAGCTAGTCTTAAAGAACTAGTTACCTTAATATCCAAAATAATCAACACCTTTTCAACAAAGAACAAATGTACTTTAATAATAGAAAAATAATAAAAAAGTAGATTTGTTAGTGTCAATATCTGATGAAGAAAATTTCTGAAAGAGAAAAAAACATCATCAGAGAAGGATAAATCAGTATGTTGTTGGTCATTTGAAACTTCAATAATTAAAAAAGAAGTGAAAAAGACCTAAAAATTTTATTAGAAGGCACGAAGTCAGACAAAGCCTTTAACATAGAATCAGAAAAATATTTCTTATAAGTCTTCTAAATATTTCTTGTAAGAAAAGAAAATATATAAAGCAGAAATACTAATGGATTCCGCATGTAAAAGTATAACATAATAACTTATTACAAACCATAGCTAAAGATAAACATTTATAACATTTAAAATAAATGAACTTAGCTTTGGTAGAACTGAAACTCAGTTAAGCGTTTTTCCAGAAGTGGCTTCTGATTCAGAGTCCATCTGAGACATCTTGCAATATGTAATAGAAAAAACAATATATAAAGCAAAATTGATCAAATTCCTTAAATGACAGTTTCAGGAATGGGAAAAAAATGCCAATGAACAAGCTTCTAGCAACCAGAAGCAATAAATAATGAGACTTAAATATTGAGGAGACAACAATGACGCTCTAATTTTTTAGTGCCAAAAAAGCCGCCCACATTATTTGGCGCCTAAATGCTTTTGGTGCCAAAAAAGGCGCCACATCCGGTAACGCTGAAATTTTTTGGCGCAAAAACGTCAAAAAAATGACGCAACTTCCGGCGACACGTATGACGCCGGAAATGACAAGAAATTTTTTGCACCAAGAAAGTCCGCGCCAAGAATGACGCAATAAAATGAAGCATTTTCAGCCCCCGCGAGCCTAACAGCCCACAGGAAAAAAAGTCAAATTTTAAGGTAAGAAAAAATTGAATTATTCATATGCATTATCCCAAATATGAAACTGACTGTCTGAAAATAAGGAACGTTGAACATCCTGAATCAAGGCAAATAAATGTTTAAACACATATATTTAGAACTTTATATAAAAGTGCCCAACCATAGCTTAGAGTGTCACAGAAAATAAGACTTACTTACCCCAGGACACTCATCTACATGTAGTAGAAAGCCAAACCAGTACTGAAACGAGAATCAGTAGAGGTAATGGTATATATATAAGAGTATATCGTCGATCTGAAAAGGGAGGTAAGAGATGAATCTCTACGACCGATAACAGAGAACCTATGAAATAGACCCCGTAGAAGGAGATCATTGAATTCAAATAGGCAATACTCTCTTCACATCCCTCTGACATTCACTGCACGCTGAGAGGAAAACCGGGCTCCAACCTGCTGCGGAGCGCATATCAACGTAGAATCTAGCACAAACTTACTTCACCACCTCCACAGTTTGTAAAACTGATTTGTGGGTGTGGTGAGGGGTGTATTTATAGGCATTTTGAGGTTTGGGAAACTTTGCCCCTCCTGGTAGGAATGTATATCCCATACGTCACTAGCTCATGGACTCTTGCTAATTACATGAAAGAAATGATTTTCGCAGGGTATATTAACCTTGCATTAAAGTTAGCCTTAATCAGTCTAGAACAAAATGGTGACATCTCCCTCCTTTTAGATAAAGTCTCTGCAGAGAAGTCTTGGAAGATCAATATTTTGTGCTGAGCAATCACTAGACTATTATTTTTACGATAGTGCCTGAGGATACTTATTTTATCCTGAAAATTCAGAAATTTTATAATTACCGGTCTTGGTCTACCAGTACCATCCTGCTTATCCCTAATTGGGCCAACTCTATGGGCCCTTTCTATCTGCATTGGGAGACCTTCTGTAGTGAGTCCCAATGCTTGCGGCAGCTTAGAGGAAGCAAAGAACAGCAAATCCTGGAATTCTATTGTTTCAGGGAGACCCACTATTCTCAAATTGTTATGGCGGGCCCTGTCCTCTAATTCCTCTAGTCTGGAATGTAATAAATTGATCTGTCTGCTCTGTGATACACTCGACTGTTCCTGTACAATAATACGATCCTCTATGTCCGAGACCCTCGCTTCAACCTCTGCCATTCTTATAGCAAATTGCTTAACCTCTCCTGACAGACTTGCAATATCCTGTTTAATTGATTCGAACTGTGGCATGAACAGATCAGAAATCTGTTGAAGTGGTTTCGTGTTGTCTACAGTGGTCGGTGTAGGGTCATTTGTAGCTTCTATACTGATATCGACCTGTTTAGCCTTTCTCTCCTTGTGTTTAGGCACCATTATTGGCGAATTGTTCTTAGAGTGCAGGACGAATTTTTCCATATGTAACAAAGATCGTCCCGTTCTGTGCAATAAATTGTGAGATACACCCATGAAAGCTAGTAGTGCCAGATGGCTAAGCCAAATACGAGAAAAAGTTACAAAGGTTTCTCTAACATAGAGTCCGTGCGTAAAAGAAAAGATCCAAAGTGTCAACTCTTTCTACTCTTTATCGTACGGGCCAGAAAACCTCCCGCACGTAAAGAGTATCTAGGAAAAAGAAAGTGAAACTACCAACAGAAAAGTGTGAGTGAACCAAAGAAAAACAAGAAAACTTATAAACCCAACAGTGTAACTCGTGCAAATAGTGCAAATAGTAGAAGGAAAAAAACAAAAGGAAGAAAAGGAAACCAACCACCCACAAAAACTAAGGGATAGAAAGGCAATACAAATCCACACAGTGCTCAGCTATTTATTAATAACCAACCAGGGCCTTATCCTGAGATATTGATGGACCTATTCTTGGCAACCTCTTATGGAGTATATTCACTTCTGTCCAAAATCTCACTTTATATAGCTGTTGTTATCACTTAAATTAACAGTCACTGTATTAACAATATTTGCTGCAGTTAAAGAACAACATCCTAGTATTGAATACTTTAATTAGATTAATCATCTTGTTCTTTACTCTTATTCCTAGAAATAGTTACAACAATTTGTATAATGCAACAAAATACATGCATCTCACTTTCTGTCTTATAATCACAAACCAGTTTAATTTGGCATTTATTAGTTTTAGAAGATCAGCTTGTACTAACGATCTGCCCTTTTTCGAAAATGTTTAATTGTACTTTATTAGGACACCTAGCTTTATCTAATAGTTACTATAGCAAGGTAATACCCCTGATAACAATAACGTAGTCTCAACAATTCCACCCTTTCCTTGCTAATAGAATGTGGTGCTTCCTATAACGAACAGAAGTATTCAACAGACTATTTCTTTACATAAACCTTATTCAGACAGATTTCTCCCCTTGAGCTGATAATCATACCCAGTCCACCATTATCATCTGCTCAGCAAGAAAATGTTCACAATTGTACATCTCCAGGCTCTTTAAGGGACACTTTAATTAGCATCAGGAGCCGGTAGTTGTAATCCAGATATATCCTCTACCTGTACTTCAACTTTCAACAGTACAAATTAGCACCCAAATGCCATAAACTTTTCCAGTAACTTTTCATGAGCCTTTGCAGGGTCAGTCCCAGATCTTTAATGCTATAGCCCGCAGTGCCTCTGAACAAAACTGGGATCTTGAAATGCAGGTTAGCGTGTTTATTGTTAATTTAGAGCCACCTGGGGCAAGCTTATGGATTCCTCAGCGTTTTAAGCTTGCTTTATAAATACTGATCTAAAGGCAACACATGGTTTTAAGCAGTCAATATGGCACTTTACAGAGTTTTGTCCCTTTGCGTGATTTCATACTGCTCAAATGAATTTGTAGAAGTATAGACTACTCACCAAGTCCATATACATAGGTAATACTCTTACCGCTAGTGGTCCCCTGCTGCTTCCAGCGTGATCCTCTGGCTGTGTAGCAAATACTCCTGCGCACGAGTATATAGATATCTGGAACCAGGCCAGATTGTTTGATGCCGCAGTGCCCAAGGAAAAAGGCCACCGATTCGTAGTACCTTTAGGGAGCCGCACTCCTGTGTTCAGGCCAGTAAAATAACTTTTAACTTGTCACCGTAGCCTCCTGTACCCGCACCTCGTCCTTAGCCAGTGACGCAACCTGTTTCCGGTCCGCCTTACCCAGCTGAGGTCGGATGTATCTCCAGCGCCGAAGATATGTGGCTCTGCTGTGAGCCCAGCAGCAAATGAGGACTTCCCTGCCTGTGGTTGGACCACGTCGGCCCGTTGCCCGTACTGCCACCCTCAGAGTGTAGCCAAGGGATCCAGGCTTCTTGGGGAGTTTTTCCGGCTCTTCCAGGTTCAGAGCCCACAGTCAGCGTGCGTATGCTTGCTGACTCCACCCATCCGGAAGTCCGTTCTGGGGTATTTTTGAGGCATTTTGGGTTTTTCAACTAAACCTCATTTACGCATATGCGATTGATAAGCACTCAATTGTCCTTCTGAAGTATCTCATCTTATGATTGAATCTCGCTATTCCAAAGCTAAGGAGGTTGTACTTTTTATTTATTTATTTTTTAACCATTCATGTTTTATTCTGTGCATATGTTAGAGTGGACAGTGTTATTTAGGGATTTTCTTCATAAACAGGGAGAGTCCACAGCTGCATTCATTACTTTTGGGAATACAGAACCTGGCCACCAGGAGGAGGCAAAGACACCCCAGCCAAAGGCTTCAATACCTCCCCCACTTCCATCATTCCCTAGTCAATCTTTGCCTTTTGTCACAGGAGGTTGGCAGAGAAGTGTCAGAAGATTTCGGTTTAGTCTCTTATGAAGGGTAGTACTGTTTGGAATGGGAGCCTCTCAGTGAGACCATGGATGAAAGTTAGAGTCCGGAGATGCAGGGAGAGTCTATCTACAAAACCATCCTGACTCATATTAACAGCTCCATAAGCAATCAGCGTTGACGAGTTTCGCTGTCTGCTTTCTTCTCTCAAGTCCATGTCATGAGCGACGCTACTTACCTGTCACACTTGAAGGGCCATGTTCCTGTTCCACAGCGTAGATTCCGGTAAGATCATTTAATTTTACTTTCAATATGGAAATGTAATGAAGAAGACAGGGTCTCAGTGTGACTCCTTTTATCTTTTGGAATCAAGGGTTAATATCTCCTGAGGGGGGTTATTGAACAGGGGGGGGGGGACTTTTATCATGTTTGTTATGTGATTATGTCTGCTAATGTGTACTGATACTTGGGCTTGTGGCTTTTTCAGAACATACCAGCCTTTTTTGCAGGCTGTGCAGTCTTTGGGGACTGGCGCACTTTTTCTTGGACTGCACGGTGCACCTTTTGACCGGGCATGGTCAAGCTTCTGTTCTCCATTTCCGTATTCCTGACCATGTGGTGACTAGGTCATAGGAGGTGGTGAGTGCCCCAGCCATTGGGGCTGTTTATTTTTTGTCCTTATTTACAATCTCCAAGTTATGGAGGATTCTGATTTCTTGGAGATGGATGATTCTGATTCAGATTCTACTTCTTGCGAAGAATATGAATTGACCCAGGTGATCCATGCCCATCAGTTATGTTCCGAATGCTGCTTTAGAACTTAGAGTCTGCTGAGCCATCCGCCCCTGAGGGTTCCACATCCCGCATGGCGCGCGCCCTAGAACCTTCTTTTGCTATGCAAGCAGGTGTCCCAAATGCCGTTTATACTTCTCCGGATGACGGCTTGTTTCCTCCAGAAGTTACGGCACATTTCCGCATGGCCATGTCGATGGTGTTGGCACATTTACATCTTCCAGGAAGATATTGTCCGTGTTCTTATAACCCGGGCTTGTCAGGCGTGGGATTATGTGGTTCAGATCAGCCCTCTGGGGAAGCGGTTTCCTCTGAGACTTCAGGGGTCCAACCTTCGGGGGCCAGGGTCATCAGTTGCCACGGTCGGAGGTAAGTCTTGCCTTTCATTATAGACTGGCGCGCCTTCATGTCCTGCTGAGGCATGTTTTGCCAGTACTGGAGGATCTCAGTCCTAATGGGTTGATGGATCCTCTGTCTTCCATTCCAGACAGCAAGCAGGGTTAGACGAATGGGGATAAATCAATCTCCTTGTCCTCTCCTTTGTTTTTGAGTATATTCTTCCAGTTCTGAGCTTTGGAAGAATTGGATCTCTGACCGGCTGGTCCTGTTAGTGTGTCCGTTCTTCTTGGGCATTAACCTGCAGGTGTTGCCCTCTTTTATTTTGATCCGGTTAGGATGTATTTTATTTAATTTTGAAAGCTCATGTCTGTTATAATTTGTTCCTTTGGAAACATTTTCTTCTCTGGAATTTGATACTAGCGATTTTGTGGTCACTTTGGAACTTCTGCAGAAGTTATATGAAAAGTTAGGACATTGTTATGTCTACTGTTTGTCTGTTTAATTTGTCTATCCCTTCTAGGGTTGCGACTTTCTGTGGCCTTGGACAGTTCTTGGGTGCCCCATGTATCAGGCTGGTCCTGATTGGGTACTAGTTTTCTGTCCCTTGGGGTCTATATCAGACACATGTGCCCGTTATACCTGGCTGATCCGTTTGGGGTGCCGAGTGCCTCATCTTGTTTTGAGTTTCGTTTTCTTGTTTTTCGTTACAAGTTATAGGTGGCCTTTCATTCCTAAACATCAGACTGATCCTCGTTTATTCCTTTGGGGGCATCAGAGGGATTGTGCTCCGTCCTAATTGTCCTATCCATGCTTAGGTGGCAGGGTTTCCAAGGTTCGGATCCTGTTAAGGAGTACTCTGTAGGCTCCTGGGTTCTTTTGGTTCAGGTACTAGAGTTTTTTGTCCTTCCCATAATGGGTTGGAGGTTCAGAGGATTCCATGGAAATCTGTGGTGCCAGGTTCTGGTGGAGTTTACTCGTCTCCTCCTTTGAGGCTTCCTTTGGGATTGTCCTTCTGGTCGAGGCTGATTGGGCCTTTTGTCCAATTTCCTTGAGGCTGGCCTTCTGGTAATTTGGTTTCAGGAAGTTAGGGCCTTTTGACTTTTTTTCTACTTCCGGGATGTCTGCTCTCATATTTTTGGTGTTGTGCAGATTATGTTGTCAGATTATGTTGCCTCGAGCTGTAGGTGCTTCCAGGAAGTTGATCCTAAGAGTATCTTGGAGACTAGTGTTATCTTCTCAATCCAGATTTTCTAGGTTTGAGCTCTGTTCTCTTGTACGTTTACTTTGGTCTTTAGACTTAGTGGGTGTTGTCCTTAGAGCCTTTAGGTCCAACCAGAGTAGCTGTGTGGCTTTCATCATTGCCTAGCACCCTTTAGGTTGGGAATTTGAATCCCGCTGTGGTCTTTAAAGTGTCTTTAAAGTGCCTGGGATACTTATGTAAGAGTTCAGTTTCCAAGGTGCCTTGGATATGACTGTGATTGCATCGTCTGTGGTGCAAGGTCTGCTCCGGATGAGGTAACCTGGTGGTTCCTCAGGGGTTATTAGCTTGTTTAAAGCCGGCTCCGGGTTCCGGGTGTCTGGGATTTTTTGTTCCATTTCTTTGAATGGACATTTTGGAGTTCTGTATCCAGATCCCTTAGGACTGGTTCAGGATAGCCCAGTTTCCCGGTTCAAGGACATCTTCTGTTCCTACGGGCGGATTTTTCATTTCTGCTGGGCCGGCCATAGTGACCGGATGGTTCTTTCATTCAGTACTCGACCTTTTGAGTCTATCTACAGCTTTACACTCCATACCTGTGTGCGGATGAGCTGTTCTGTTTTTGTTTCCCCTCCCTTTGGAGTGGACTTGGCATTCCACAGTATCCGCCTGGTGCTTGGAGGTCCTTTTTCTTCCTCTGTCAAGTGTAGTTTCAGTAGAGGGTCAACTTTTGGGAGTGTCCTTAGTCATCGGGAAGGGAGCTGCTACTGGGTTCTGGAATCCGAGCTCTTTTTGGGGGGGCTGGATCCCCTCCTTTTTCCTTCCTGAAGGTCTTGGTTCTTCAGGGAATTTTTAATTCCTTTGTCTTTTCGGACATTGCCAGTCGCTTTGGTCCTTGGTCCATTGCTCGGAGTGAGGGTCAGGGATCTGTCTGATCTGTTGAAGACCGCGTATCATAGATAGATCTTGTGAGCCTTCCTTAGGTAGGAGGTTTCGCAGTGGATCCCTCCTCTCTGGGTTCTGGGTAGTATCCTTCCTTTACTGCTTTTCTTGGGAAAGTGTTGTTCTGCACTACTATTGAGTTTTTCCTATCTGAAGACGGTCCTGTGCAGTTTACTAGCTTGTTTGTTTTACTTGCAGCGCTTGTGTATAGGGTGACCTGTGGCTCCTGTCTGAAGCGGATCCCCAAATGTCCGCGGTGTATGATGTAGTATAAATAGACAATAAGATAGGAGCGCCAAAGGAGGCAAGGCCAAAGGTTAAGGGGATAGATGGTATAATATAATCAGGATTAGAATTAGAATTAGGATTGAAATTAATCCTCTGTGATGGTGGACCGCAAAAGTTGTGTCTAGTCCTACCCAATGTCTAAGTAAATTTGTTAAAAGCGTGAAGTCCAAGCGTATGGCGCTTTGGATAGGGGGTTAAAATCGCATATACTAAAAAGGCAGATATAGGTGCAGGTTAATGTATATTACAGTGGAGAATTTCTCAATGGGAACACTAAATAACAAAGAACATACGTTTTCCAAATAAAATATCACAATTTAATACAATTTCATACAATTCAATACAAGTTACATAAGAAAATATGGATCCATATAAATGTTCAAATGATCTTAAAAACAATATTGCGGTAAAATCTTAAAACAATTAAAAATGAGTGAAGTCTATCTGACAAGATCTTCACGTATATGAGAAGGAGGGCAAAAAATGTGACAGCTGTACAACATATATTAAATATTCTATTAGAATAACAATATAAATATGGCAGTGAAAAATGGTAATAAAAAACAAATGGTTATAAAAAACAAATATGTAGTGAGAAAAAATGTGATCTCTAGATAGTCGTGATGGCAGTCCAAATTAGTGGAAGGTGGTTCAATCCGTGAGAGAACACAAAAAATCCAACGGTAAATTAAGAATAAAGTTCACCAAAAAATAAAGTTCACAAAAAGATGTTTCCAAAGTGTATAATCCTTTCAAAAATCGTGATGTCTCAAAAAGATGATAAAAAATATAAAAAATGTGGCTAGTGTGTGCACAAACTAGTGAGCGTGATCACTAAAAAAACAAAAATGTTTATAAACTTCAAAGAGCCTGTGGTTCTCGATAGAGTACACAAAAGTATAGAATTCAAAAATGTAATGCAAAAAAGTAAAACAAAAATGGAAAAATTATATAAAAGAACTTGGGGAATCCTCAAAACTTAGAAGCTGTCAGTTTGGCTCTGTTGAAAAGGTAGCTGGAAAGCCCACTGCAAGTGGCAAATAAGACACTCCCCCCCTCCCCCTTCTTTTGCATATGAAAAGACCCTTTACACAAACAGCAGCAAGCTGGAGAAGGTAGCTGACGATATTCACATACAACTTTGGGGCTTGGTTTGGAGTCTACTATGAGGATGGAGATGGATTAATTTTCAATAAGTTACTCAAAATTGGCTCTGATCACCATTTTATGGTGATCATAAAATGGTGATCAGAGCCAATTTTGAGTAACTTATGCTGATGCTGTGTTTTTGTGGCTCCCGGGAACGGTATGTCTTTCGGTTGCTCTATCCTGAGTGTGAGTTAGCATTCTGTGTAGAGGAGGGGTTCTACCGTTCTCCCTTTAGTTTTTCAGGGCTTTACTTTGGTCCCATGGAATCCATAAAGATAGTGATCTGGGATTTTCCTCCCTTGCTCTGCTAGGTCAGTAGGGTCTTTTGTCAGTTTTGTCCTGTTTCATCCTTGTTTACTCTCTTGGAGTTACCCTTGTATTTTTTCTTTATAACCCTAGTACTTTTCTGTTTCTGGGGGTCCTTTCAGACTCCCTTATCTGATTCCTTCTTCTTCCCTTCAGAGAGAATGTGGATGTTTCCCTTCCTTCTGGTTGGGGGTGAGTTTATTCACGGGCTGAGAGCCTGCTGGACTTTGTCTCCTCAGAGGCTTTTGGGCTCGGTTGAGCCTAGTGATTCTGAACGGTCTCTAACAAGGGCCTTACTGGTTCTAACTGTTGGGCAGTTACTTGTGCCTTTTCCTTTTGTCTCTTCTGCTTCTGCTGAAGCGCTTTTTTTTTGTCTGGAGTTTGGGTGTTTTCAGGCTATGATGCCCTCAGAATGGGCCCGCCTTTTGTACCCGCCTGTTTTGCATTCAGTGTCCTCTATAGCTTGGGTATTGTTTTCTCAAAAGTAATTAATGCAGCTGTGGACTCTCCCCGTTTATGAAGAAAAACTTAAATTATGCTTTCCTGATAAATTTATTTTCTTCAGACCGGATGAATCCACAGCTCCCCGCCTACGTTTTTTATATGGGGTGGCCGTAATTTTGTTTTTGTTCTCCTGGCACCCTTTACACCCTGATATTTCTCCTACTGTTCCTTGTTCCCCTGGCAGAATGACTGGGGGATGAGGGAAGTGGGGGAGTTATTTAAGCCTTTGGCTGGGGTGTCTTTGCCTCCTCCTGGTGGCCTGGAGTTTGGGTGTTTTCAGGCCATGGTGCCCTCAGAATGGGCCGCCTTTTGTACCCACCCGTTTTGTATTCAGTGTCCTCTATAGCTTGGGTATTGTTTTCCCAAAAGTAATGAATGCAGCTGTGGAATCTCCCTGTCTGAAGAAAAGAAAATTATCAGGTAAGCATAATTTAAAAAAAATATTTTGCTTATTTTATTAGTTTGTTCTGCAATGTTATAAGGTGTTTGTGACGCTAGTATCATTCACAGGTAAATTTGATTGATGCAGCAAGAAGTTAGCGTTTGGAGGAAATGTTGCTCAATCGAATGAAGCGATCTTGTAACTTGCAGCTGTGATGTAGGGCAGCTACAAATCTCTTTAAATTCCACAATTTTAAAGTTGCAATACTGCATTTTTTTCAGTGAGATTTTAGTTGTAAAAAGAAATTTTTATTGAATATAGGCCAAAATTTTACTTTTTTTTTAAATTAAAACAACGCATGGAAATTATGGCACTCTCTTGCAAGCACACAGATACATTAAAAACAAAATGGAAGATTTACATAGGACAAAAGAAAGAACAAAAAAGCGCACCCAGATTCAAGCGGATTTATTGGAACAAGTAGCCAGACGAAACACATATAGTAAGTAGCAAACTCACCAGATGCAAAGCATCACTGTACACATAGAACTATAGATGTATAGACGATCAAGCAGGGGTAGCGGTAAACAGCGGTATTAGAATCCACTTCTCACCCACAGGTATGATCACTAATATTCAAGCTTAAAATGTGTATGCTTTATACACAGAACGGATTAACAAGCCTGAAGACCTTGCATGTCCAGCTGCAGTTATTTTCCAAGCAAAATATGCTAGGGAATGGGAAAAAAGGAAGATTTAATTAAAGTATTTGGCCAAATGGGTATAGGCCCAGGACCACATCAAAGTCTCTTCCTCCCTGGGTCCCTACCCTGTACATCAGCGGTCGTCAAGGGGTTAAAAAGCAGGTTGCTAGCAAGAGACAATCACACACCAGTAGGAATGTCACAGACACAGAGGGGGACATAGCTTAGATACAAAACACAGGGACAATCACACACCAGTAGGAATGTCACAGACACACAGGGGGACATAGCTTATATACAAAACCCAGGGACAATCACACACCAGTAGGAATGTCACAAACACAATAACACATGACATGAGTGGGGAACATCTCTAAGGACCTCTTGGTCCAGCCGGCTATGTGACAGAGCCCAGTGAGTGTGGGCGCACAAGTGAGTGAGTGTGCATGAGTGTGAGGTGAGATGAGTGTGTTAGTACACATGAGATGAGTGTCTGTGTACCTGTTAGGATGCATGTATCTGTGGTGCACTGAGGGGCCGCTATACCACCAAGCAGAGGGGACACAACACGGTCACATCTGACCCCCACCTACAACAACATCCACCGCTCCATCACATTCCCTCAGCTTGTGCTCGCATGTCATATTGTATCTAGGAGTACTCTGGCCACCATTTCGCCAACGGCCCTGGATCTCTACTATATAAGAATTTAAAGCCCTAATTAATCAGCCTTCAGGCCTACATTGCACCACCAATCGACAACCGATACCCAGGTGCTAAACCAAAAATAGGCTGGCTCCTAAGCTTTTCCTGCTTTTTCAAATAAAAGATATTTAGAGAAAGAAGAAAAATTGATAATATAAGTAAATTAGAAAGTTGCTTAAAATTGAATGCTTTATCATAATCATGAAAGAAAAATATTGGGTTTCATATCCCTTTAAGAAACTTGTTTTAATTGCACTAACAGCACCAGTCATGATGCTCCAATAAGTACTCTGCTAATGATGCTGATGGTCCACTTGGCACCCAGATCGTTCTTGTGACACCTGGTCGTCTATTATGCCCTTGACATTACCGGTGTCCTCCTACCACAGACCGAATACACTTTACTGCAACAGGATCATCTGCTTCCTTAATAAAAAAAAAATCCAAAGTTTTCTTTTCAGTAAAAACTGAGCCCTGTGGGAAAATGAATCTTTCTGTCTTTCTGAACTTGCCTTTACATGTAGTCTAGGAGGTAATTACATTGGGGTTCTTTAAAGACATGCTTTTAAAACATTTTAGTTACACTCAAGGGACACTAAAGTAAAAATATACTTTTATGATACAGATAGAGCAGCAGTTTTAAGACAATTTCCTATTTACTTCCATTTTCAAATTTTGCAGTCTTTTTATATTCTTTTCCTTTCTGGGGAACAAAATCCTACTGAGCATGTGCAAAATTTCACAGGTTATACGTATACTAGACTGTGATTGGCTGTTTTCTGTCAGATGGTACAGGGGGCCCGGAATATGGGAGAAAAAGTAAATTCCAGAAAAAAAAAAACTACAACTTATTGGAAATTCAGAGTAGGCGTTAAATCATTGTCTTTTTATTATGCACTTGTTAATTATGCAATTCTACTGCATTGAGTGGTCCTTTAAACATTATATAAAAAAACAACAATGTACATTAATTATTTGAGGTGTTTTAAAGGGTGTATCCCTGGACTGCAAAACAAGGCTAATTTTCTACACCAAAATTACAATTAAAACATTTTTTTATATTAATTTATATACAAACCTTTTGCACTGCAATAATACAGTTGTGGTCATAAGTGTACATACCCTGGCAGAATTTATGATTTCTTGGCCATTTTTCAGAGAATATGAATGATAACACAAAAACTTTTCTTTCACTAATGTTTGGCAAAAGCCATTTATTATCAATCAACTGTGTTTACTCTTTTTAAATCATAATGATAACAGAAACTATCCAAATGACCCTGATCAAAAGTTTACATACCCTGGTGATTTTGGCCTGATAACATGCACACAAGTTGACACAAAGGGGTTTGAATAGCTATTAATGGTAACCATCCTCACCTGTGATCTGTTTGCTTGTAAGTAGTGTTTGTATATAAAAGGTCAATGAGTTTCTGGACTCCTGAGAGACCCTTGCATCTTTCATCCAGTGCTGCACTGATGTTTCTGGATTCTGAGTCATGAGGAAAGCAAAAGAATTGTCAAAGGATCTGCGGGAAAAAGGTAGTTGAACTGTATAAAACAGGAAAGGAATATAAAAGATATCCAAGGAATTGATAATGCCAATCAGCAGTGTTCAAACTCTAATCAAGAAGTGGAAAATGAGGGGTTCTGTGGAAACCAAATCACGGTCAGGAAGACCAGCTAAAATTTCAGCCACAACTGCCAGGAAAATTGTTCAGGATGCATAGACAAATCCACAAATAACTTCAGGTGAAATACAGGACTCTCTAAAAACATGTGGTGAGGCTTTTTCAAGATGCACAATAAGGAGGCACTTGAAGAAAGATGGGCTGCATGGTCGAGTCGCCAAAAGAAAGCCATTACTACGCAAATGCCACAAAGTATCCCGCTTATAATACTGCAAACAGCACAGAGACAAGCCTCAAACCTTCTGGCACAAAATCATTTGGAGTGATGAGACCAAAATTGAGCTTTTTGGCCACATTTGGAGAGGAGTCAACAAGGCCTATGATGAAAGTTACACCATTCCTACTGTGACACACATAGGTGGATCACTGATGGTTTGGGGGATGTATGAGCTACAAAGGCACAGGCAATTAATAATAATAATGATTAATAGCAGCTGTGCACAAGCCTCACACCAACATGCGGAATGCCAAGCGTTGGCTGGAGTGGTGTAAAACTCTAATACAGTGAAAAAAACAAAATTTATGCTTACCTGATAAATTTATTTCTCTTGTGGTGTATCCAGTCCACGGAGTCATCCATTACTTGTGGGATATTCTCCTTCCCAACAGGAAGCTGCAAGAGGATCACCCACAGCAGAGCTGTCTATATAGCTCCTCCCCTAACTGCCACCTCCCAGTCATTCGACCGAAGACAAGCAAGAGAAAGGAGAAACTATAGGGTGCAGTGGTGACTGTAGATTAAAAAATAAAAAAACACCTGCCTTAAAGTGACAGGGCGGGCCGTGGACTGGATACACCACAAGAGAAATACATTTATCAGGTAAGCATAAATTTTGTTTTCTCTTGTAAGGTGTATCCAGTCCACGGATTCACCATTACTTGTGGGATACCAATACCAAAGCTATAGGACACGGATGAAGGGAGGGACAAGGCAGGCGCTTAAACGGAAAGCACCACTGCCTGTAAAACCTTTCTCCCAAAAATAGCCTCCGAAGAAGCAAAAGTATCAAATTTGTAGAATTTAGATAAAGTATGAAGCGAAGACCAAGTCGCCGCCTTACAAATCTGTTCCACAGAAGCCTCATTTTTAAAAGCCCATGTGGAAGCCACCGCTCTAGTGGAATGAGCTGTAATTCTTTCAGGAGGCTGCTGGCTAGCAGTCTCATAAGCTAAGCGGAATATACTTCTTAACCAAAAAGAAAGAGAAGTTGCTGAAGCCTTTTGGCCTCTCCTCTGTCCAGAGTAGACAACAAACAATGCAGATGTTTGACGAAAATCTTTATTAGCTTGTAAATAAAACTTTAAAGCACGAACCACGTCAAGATTGTGTAATAGACGTTCCTTCTTTGAAGAAGGATTAGGACACAGTGACGGAACAACAATCTCCTGATTGATATTCTTATTAGATACCACCTTAGGAAGAAACCCAGGTTTGGTACGCAAAACTACCTTATCTGCATGGAAGATCATTAAGGGGAATCACACTGCAAGGCAGATAACTCTGAAACTCTTCGAGCAGAAGAGATAGCTACCAAAAACAGAACTTTCCAAGATAAAAGCTTGATATCTATGGAATGCAGAGGTTCAAATGAAACCCCTTGAAGAACTTTAAGAACTAAATTTAAACACAGGTTTAAACACAGGCTTAATTCTAACTAAAGCCTGACAAAACGCCTGAACGTCTGGAACATCCGCCAGACGCTTGTGCAAAAGAATAGACAGAGCAGAAATCTGTCCCTTTAAGGAACTAGCTGACAATCCCTTCTCCAATCCTTCTTGGAGAAAAGACAATATCCTGGGAATCCTGACTTTACTCCATGAGTAACCCTTGGATTCACACCAATGAAGATATTTACACCATATCTTATGATAGATTTTCCTGGTGACAGGCTTTCGAACCTGAATTAAGGTATCATGTTTGAAAGGACCTTGAAGTAGAAGGTCCTGCCATAGCGGCAGAGTCCATGGTGGAAAGGATGACATGTCCACCAGATCTGCATACCAATTCCTGCGTCGCCACGCAGGAGCTATCAAAATCACTGAAGCTCTCTCCTGCTTGATCTTGGCAATCAGCCGAGGGAGCAGAGGAAACGGTGGCAACACATAAGCCAGGCTGAAGGACCAGGGCGTTGCTAGTGCATCTATCAGCGCTGCCTGGGGATCCCTTGACCTGGACCCGTAACAAGGAAGTTTGGCGTTCTGACGAGACGCCATGAGATCCAGTTCTGGTTTGCCCCATAGTTGAATCAGCTGGGCAAATACCTCTGGATGGAGCTCCCACTCCCCCGGATGAAAAGTCTGCCGACTTAGAAAATCCGCCTCCCAGTTCTCTACTCCTGGGATATGGATAGCTGATAGATGGCAAGAGTGAACCTCTGCCCATAGAATTATCTTTGAAACCTCCAACATTGCCAGGGGGCTCTTTGTTCCCCCCTGATGGTTGATATAGGCTACAGTCGTGATGTTTTCCGACTGAAATCTGATGAACCTGACCGCAGCTAGCTGAGGCCAAGCCTGAAGAGCATTGAATATCGCTCTTAGTTCCAGAATGTTTATCGGAAGGAGTGCCTCCTCCTGAGTCCACGAGCCCTGAGCCTTCAGGGAGTTCCAGACTGCACCCCAGCCCAGAAGGCTGGCATTTGTCGTTACTATAGTCCAATCTGGCCTGCGGAAGCTCATCCCCTTGGACAGATGGACCCGAGATAGCCACCAGAGACGAGAATCCCTGGTTTCTTGATCCAGATTTAGTAGAGGGGACAAATCTGTGTAATCCCCATTCCACTGACTGAGCATGCAAAATTGCAGCGGTCTGAGATGTAGGCGGGCAAACGGTACTATGTCCATTGCCGCTACCATTAAACCGATTACTTCCATACACTGAGCCACTGAAGGACGAGAAGTGGAATAAAGAACACGTCAAGAGTCTAGAAGTTTTGACAATCTGGCCTTCGTTAGGTAAATCTTCATTTCTACCGAATCTATCAGAGTCCCTAGGAATGAAACTTTTGTTAGAGGTGATAGAGAACTCTTTCCTTCGTTCACCTTCCACCCATGGGACCTCAGAAATGCCAGAACAATGTCCGTGTGGGACCTGGCAATTTGAAAAGTCGACGCCTGTATCAGAATGTCGTCTAAGTAAGGGGCTACTGCTATACCCCGCGGCCTTAGGACCGCTAGAAGGGACCCTAGAACCTTTGTAAAGATTCTTGGTGCCGTGGCCAACCCGAAGGGAAGAGCCACAAACTGGTAGTGCCTGTCTAGAAAGCAAACCTGAGAAAACGATGATGATCTTTGTGTATCGGGATGTGAAGATAAGCATCCTTTAAGTCTACGGTAGTCATATATTGACCCTCCTGGATCATAGGAAGGATGGTTCGAATAGTCTCCATCTTGAAGGATGGGACTCTGAGAAATTTGTTTAAGATCTTGAGATCTAAGATTGGTCTGAATGTTCCCTCTTTTTTGGGAACTACAAACAGATTTGAATAGAAGCCCTGTCCCTGTTCCTCCTGCGGAACTGGGTGGATCACTCCCATAACTAGGAGGTCTTGAACACAATGTAAGAATGCCTCTCTCTTTATCTGGTTTGCAGATAAAAGTGAGAGATGAAATCTCCCTTTTGGGGGAGAGGTTTTGAATTCCAGAAGATAACCCTTGGACACAATTTCCAATGCCCAGGGATCCTAGACATCTCTTGTCCAAGCCTTAGAGAAGAGAGAGAGTCTTCCCCCTACTAGATCTGTTTCTGGATTGGGGGCTGCTCCTTCATGCTGTCTTAGAGGCAGCAGCAGGCTTTTTGGCCTGTTTCCCCTTGTTCCAAGCCTGGTTAGGTCTCCAGACCAGCTTAGACTGGGCAAAAGTTCCCTCTTGTTTTGTGTTAGAGGAAGTTGAAGCTGCGCCACTCTTGAAGTTTCGAAAGGGCCGAAAACTAGACTGTTTGGTCCTTATTTTGTTGGACCTATCTTGAGGAAGGGCGTGACCTTTTCCTCCAGTGATGTCAGAAATGATCTCCTTCAGTCCAGGCCCGAATAGGGTCTGTCCTTTGAAGGGAATGTTGAGAAGTTTAGACTTTGAAGTCACGTCAGCTGACCAGGATTTAAGCCATAGCGCCCTACGCGCCTGAATAGCAAAACCTGAATTTTTAGCCGTTAGCTTGGTTAAATGAACAACGGCGTCAGAAACAAATGAATTGGCTAGCTTAAGAGCCTTAAGCTTGTCAATAATATCTTCCAACGGGGTTTCAACCTGTAGAGCCTCCTCTAGAGACTCAAACCAGAAAGCCGCAGCAGCAGTGACTGGGGCAATGCATGCAAGAGGCTGGAGAATAAAACCTTGTTGAATAAAAATTTTCTTAAGGTAAACCTCTAATTTTTTATCCATTGGATCTAGAAAAGCACAACTGTCCTCGACAGGGATAGTGGTATGCTTAGCTAGAGTAGAAACTGCTCCCTCCACCTTAGGGACCGTCTGCCATAAGTCCCGTGTAGCGGCGTCTATAGGAAACATCTTTTTAAAAACAGGAGGGGGAGAGAACGGTACACCTGGTCTATCCCATTCCTTAGTAATAATTTCAGAAAACCTTTTAGGGATTGGAAAAACATCAGTGTAAGTAGGTACTGCATAGTATTGATCCAATCTACATAATTTCTCTGGGACTACAATAGTGTCACAGTCGTCCAGAGTTACTAAGATCTCCCTGAGCAATACGCTCAGGTGCTAAAGCTTAAATTTAAATGTAGACATATCAGAATCAGGTTGAAGTATCTTCCCTGAATCAGAAAAATCACCCACAGATTGAAGCTCCCCTGCTTCAGCTTCAGTACATTGTGAGGGTGTATCAGACATAGCCACTAAAGCGTCAGAGAGCTCTGTATTTATTCTAGTCCCAGAGCTGTCTCGCTTTCCTTGCAATCCTGGCAGTTTAGATAATACCTCTGTAAGGGTATGATTCATAACTGCCGCCATGTCTTGCAAGGTATACACAATGGGCACGCTAGATGTACTTGGCGTCCCCTGAGCGGGATTTATAGGTTCTGACACGTGGGGAGAGTTAGACGGCATAACTTCCTCCTTGTCAATTTCTTCTGGTGACAAATTCTTTAAAGCCAGAATATGGTCTTTGTAATCTATAGTAAAATCAGTGCATTTGGTACACATTCTAAGAGGGGGTTCAACAATGGCTTCTAAACATAATGAACAATGAGTTTCCTCTAAGTCAGACATGTTTAAACAGACTAGTAATGAGACCAGCAAGCTTGGAAAACACTTTAAAAACTGTGAACAAGCAAAAAATAAAAACGGTACTGTGCCTTTAAGAGAAAAAAAACAATCACAGAAACTGCAAAGCAGTGAAAAAAGCAGTACATTTTACGAAATGTTTACAGTGTGTATAATAGACTGAAATAGCATTGCACCCACTTGCAAATGGATGATTAACCCCTTAGTTTCAAAACCGGATCAAAAAAACAATATAAACGTTTTTAAACAGTCACAACCAACTGCCACAGCTTTGGAAGGCACAAAAACCCTTTAGAGAGGTCCTATATGTTCAGGGGACTCCTTCAGGGAAACTGGATGTCTCAAGCTGCAAAAACTACTGCGCAATTTAGGCGCGAAAATAGGCCCCTCCCAACCTGTACTCACAGTGAGAGGGCCTTAAAAAACTATCCCTAGGCAAAATCTAGTCAGCCATGTGGAAAAACTGGGCCCCAGAATAAAGTTTTATCACCAATATGTAATAAACGTTTATATACCTCAAGCAAACGTTATATCTATTCAGTAATGGGAGTAAATAACAAAAATATTACCCCTTACAGCAAGCATGATACCAGTCGTTATTAAATCACTGTAATCAGGCTTACCTTAAATAAATTAGGTATTGTCAGCATTTTCTAGCTCAGTGTTTTTCAACCAGTGTGCCTTGAGAGACCCTCAAGTGTGCCATGGCAGACTGACAACAGTGTGATATATTTTTTAAACTTTGCTTGTTTTTTACTCCCAGTGCAGGGGTAGTTTGTAGGAGGCATGGCATAACAGCACAATACATACAGTATGAGTGTGTTTGTGTGTATGTGTATATATATGCTGTATTAGGCTACAATGTGTACATTTTTTTAAATTTTGGGATGGTGGTGTGCCACAGGATTTTTTAATGTAAAAAGTGTGCCACTGCAAAAAAAAGGTTAAAAATCACTGTTCTAGCTTATAATCTCTCTAGAAAAATTTAAAACTGCACATACCTCAGAGCAGAAGACCCTGCACGCTATTCCCCCAGCTGAAGTTACCCATCTCTTCAGTTATGTGTGAGAACAGCAGTGGATCTTAGTTACAAACCGCTAAGATCATCAAAAACCACAGGCAGACTCTTCTTCAACTTTCTGCCTGAGGCTAAAATAGTACAACTCCGGTAATATTTGAAAATAATAAACTTTTGATTGAAGATAAACTACATTAATGCACCACATCTCTCTAGCTACTTCCCTTGTCGAGAGCTGCAAGAGAATGACTGGGAGGTGGCAGTTAGGGGAGGAGCTATATAGACAGCTCTGCTGTGAGTGATCATCTTGCAGCTTCCTGTTGGGAAGGAGAACATCCCACAAGTAATGGATGAATCCGTGGACTTGGATACACCTTACAAGAGAAAAACATAATTTATGCTTACCTGACAAATTTATTTCTCTTGTAGTGTATCCAGTCCACGGATCATCCATTACTTATGGGATATTAACTCCTCCCCAACAGGAAGTGCAAGAGGATTCACCCAGCAGAGCTGCTATATAGCTCCTCCCCTAACTGCCATTACCAGTCATTCGACCGAAAACATGCAGAGAAAGGAAAACCATAGGGTGCAGTGGTGACTGTAGTTTAATGGAAAAATGACCTGCCTTAAAGTGACAGGGCGGGCCGTGGACTGGATACACTACAAGAGAAATAAATTTATCAGGTAAGCATAAATTATGTTTTCTCTTGTTAAGTGTATCCAGTCCACGGATCATCCATTAAGTACACGGATGACGGGAGGGACAGGCAGGCTCTTTATACGGAAGGAACCACTGCCTGAAGAACCTTTCTCCCAAAAACAGCCTCCGAAGAAGCAAAAGTGTCAAATTTGTAAAATTTGGAAAAAGTATGAAGAGAAGACCAAGTTGCAGCCTTGCAAATCTGTTCAACAGAAGCCTCATTCTTAAAGGCCCAAGTGGAAGCCACAGCTCTAGTAGAATGTGCTGTAATTCTTTCAGGAGGCTGCTGTCCAGCAGTCTCATAGGCTAACCGTATTATGCTACGAAGCCAAAAGGAGAGAGAGGTAGCCGAAGCTTTTTGACCTCTCCTCTGACCAGAATAAACGACAAACAGGGAAGACGTTTGTCGAAAATCCTTAGTTGCCTGTAGATAAAATTTCAGGGCACGGACTACATCTAGATTGTGTAGCAGACGTTCCTTTTTCGAAGAAGGATTAGGACACAAAGATGGAACCACAATCTCTTGATTGATATTCCTGTTAGTGACCACCTTAGGTAGGAACCCAGGTTTAGTACGCAGAACTACCTTGTCTGAATGAAAAATCAGATAAGGAGAATCACAATGTAAGGCAGATAACTCAGAGACTCTTCGAGCCGAGGAAATCGCCATTAAAAACAGAACTTTCCAAGATAACAACTTGATATCAATGGAATGAAGGGGTTCAAACGGAACCCCCTGTAAAACATTAAGAACTAAGTTCAAACTCCATGGTGGAGCAACAGTTTTAAACACAGGCTTGATCCTAGATAAAGCCTGACAAAAAGCTTGAACGTCCGGAACTTCTGACAGACGTTTGTGTAAAAGAATGGACAGAGCTGAAATCTGTCCCTTTAAGGAACTAGCGGATAAACCCTTTTCTAAACCTTCTTGTAGAAAAGACAATATCCTCGGAATCCTAACCTTACTCCATGAGTAACTCTTGGATTCGCACCAATATAAGTATTTGCGTCATATCTTATGGTAAATCTTTCTGGTAACAGGCTTCCTAGCCTGTATTAAGGTATCAATAACTGACTCAGAAAAAACACGTTTTGATAAAATCAAGCGTTCAATTTCCAGCTTCAGAGAAATTAGATTTTGATGTTTGAAGGGACCCTGGATCAGAAGGTCCTGTTTCAGAGGTAGCGACCAAGGTGGACAGGATGACATGTCCACTAGATCTGCATACCAAGTCCTGCGTGGCCATGCAGGCGCTATTAGAATCACTGATGCTCTCTCCTGTTTGATTCTGGCAATCAATCGAGGAAGCATCGGGAAGGGTGGAAACACATAAGCCATCCCGAAGGTCCAAGGTGCTGTCAAAGCATCTATCAGAACCGCTCCCGGATCCCTGGATCTGGACCCGTAACGAGGAAGCTTGGCGTTCTGTCGAGACGCCATGAGATCTATCTCTGGTTTGCCCCAACGTCGAAGTATTTGGGCAAAGACCTCCGGATGAAGTTCCCACTCCCCCGGATGAAAAGTCTGACGACTTAAGAAATCCGCCTCCCAGTTCTCCACTCCCGGGATGTGGATTGCTGACAGGTGGCAAGAGTGAAACTCTGCCCAGTGAATTATCTTTGATACTTCCATCATTGCTAGGGAGCTTCTTGTCCCTCCCTGATGGTTGATGTAAGCTACAGTCGTGATGTTGTCCGACTGAAACCTGATGAACCCCCGAGATGTTAACTGGGGCCAAGCCAGAAGGGCATTGAGAACTGCTCTCAATTCCAGAATGTTTATTGGTAGGAGACTCTCCTCCTGATTCCATTGTCCCTGAGCCTTCAGAGAATTCCAGACAGCGCCCCAACCTAGTAGGCTGGCGTCTGTTGTTACAATTGTCCAGTTCGGCCTGCTGAATGGCATCCCCCTGGACAGATGTGGCCGAGAAAGCCACCATAGAAGAGAATTTCTGGTCTCTTGATCCAGATTCAGAGTAGGGGACAAGTCTGAGTAATCCCCATTCCACTGACTTAGCATGCACAATTGCAGCGGTCTGAGATGTAGGCGTGCAAAGGGTACTATGTCCATTGCTGCTACCATTAAGCCGATCACCTCCATGCATTGAGCTACTGACGGGTGTTGAATGGAATGAAGGACACGGCATGCATTTTGAAGCTTTGTTAACCTGTCTTCTGTCAGGTAAATCTTCATTTCTACAGAATCTATAAGAGTCCCCAAGAAGGGAACTCTTGTGAGTGGAAAGAGAGAACTCTTCTTTTCGTTCACCTTCCATCCATGCGACCTTAGAAATGCCAGTACTAACTCTGTATGAGACTTGGCAGTTTGAAAGCTTGAAGCTTGTATCAGAATGTCGTCTAGGTACGGAGCTACCGCAATTCCTCGCGGTCTTAGTACCGCCAGAAGAGCACCCAGAACCTTTGTGAAGATTCTCGGAGCCGTAGCCAATCCGAATGGAAGAGCTACAAACTGGTAATGCCTGTCTAGAAAGGCAAACCTTAGATACCGGTAATGATCTTTGTGAATCGGTATGTGAAGGTAAGCATCCTTTAAATCCACTGTGGTCATGTACTGACCCTTTTGGATCATGGGTAAAATTGTCCGAATAGTTTCCATTTTGAACGATGGAACTCTTAGGAATTTGTTTAGGATCTTTAAATCCAAGATTGGCCTGAAAGTTCCCTCTTTTTTGGGAACCACAAACAGATTTGAGTAAAACCCTTGTCCTTGTTCCGACCGCGGAACCGGATGGATCACTCCCATTAATAAAAGATCTTGTACGCAGCGTAGAAACGCCTCTTTCTTTATTTGGTTTGTTGACAACCTTGACAGATGAAATCTCCCTCTTGGGGGAGAGAATTTGAAGTCTAGAAGGTATCCCTGAGATATGATCTCTAATGCCCAGGGATCCTGGACATCTCTTGCCCAAGCCTGGGCGAAGAGAGAAAGTCTGCCCCCCACTAGATCCGTTCCCGGATCGGGGGCTCTTGATTCATGCTGTCTTAGGGGCAGCAGCAGGTTTCCTGGCCTGCTTGCCCTTGTTCCAGGACTGGTTAGGTCTCCAGCCTTGTCCGTAGCGAGCAACAGCTCCTTCCTGTTTTGGTGCAGAGGAAGTTGATGCTGCTCCTGCTTTGAAATTACGAAAGGAACGAAAATTAGACTGTCTAGCCTTAGGTTTGGCTCTGTCTTGAGGCAGGGCATGGCCTTTACCTCCTGTAATGTCAGCGATAATTTCTTTCAACCCGGGCCCGAATAAGGTCTGCCCTTTGAAAGGTATATTAAGCAATTTAGATTTAGAAGTAACGTCAGCTGACCAGGATTTTAGCCACAGTGCTCTGCGTGCCTGAATGGCGAATCCGGAATTCTTAGCCGTAAGTTTAGTTAAATGTACTACGGCATCTGAAATAAATGAGTTAGCTAACTTAAGGGCTTTAAGCTTGTGTGTAATCTCATCTAATGGAGCTGATTCAAGTGTCTCTTCCAGAGACTCAAACCAAAATGCTGCTGCAGCCATGACAGGCGCAATGCATGCAAGAGGTTGCAATATAAAACCTTGTTGAACAAACATTTTCTTAAGGTAACCCTCTAACTTTTTATCCATTGGATCTGAAAAGGCACAGCTATCCTCCACCGGGATAGTGGTACGCTTAGCTAAAGTAGAAACTGCTCCCTCCACCTTAGGGACCGTTTGCCATAAGTCCCGTGTGGTGGCGTCTATTGGAAACATCTTTCTAAATATCGGAGGGGGTGAGAACGGCACACCGGGTCTATCCCACTCCTTAGTAACAATTTCAGTAAGTCTCTTAGGTATAGGAAAAACGTCAGTACTCGCCGGTACCGCAAAATATTTATCCAACCTACACATTTTCTCTGGTATTGCAACTGTGTTACAATCATTCAGAGCCGCTAACACCTCCCCTAGTAATACACGGAGGTTTTCCAGCTTAAATTTAAAATTTGAAATATCTGAATCCAGTTTGTTTGGATCAGAACCGTCACCCGCAGAATGAAGCTCTCCGTCCTCATGTTCTGCAAATTGTGACGCAGTGTCTGACATGGCCCTAATATTATCAGCGCACTCTGTTCTCACCCCAGAGTGATCACGCTTACCTCTTAGTTCTGGTAATTTAGCCAAAACTTCAGTCATAACAGTAGCCATATCCTGTAATGTGATTTGTAATGGCCGCCCAGATGTACTCGGCGCTACAATATCACGCACCTCCCGAGCGGGAGATGCAGGTACTGACACGTGAGGCGAGTTAGTCGGCATAACTCTCCCCTCGTTGTTTGGTGAAATATGTTCAATTTGTACAGATTGACTTTTATTTAAAGTAGCATCAATACAGTTAGTACATAAATTTCTATTGGGCTCCACTTTGGCTTTAGCACATATAGCACAGATATCTTCCTCTGAATCAGACATGTTTAACACACTAGCAAATAAACTAGCAACTTGGAAATACTTTTCAAGTAATTTACTATAATATGAAAACGTACTGTGCCTATAAGAAGCACAGAAAAAGTTATGACAGTTGAAAATTAATAAACTGAAAAGTTATAGCATCAAATCTTTGTAAAAAACACAATTTTAGCAAAGGATTGCTCCCATTAGCAAAGGATAACTAACCCTGATAGCAGAAAAAAAAAAAAAAAAAAAAATACAGAAATAAACGTTTTTTTATCACAGTCAACTACAATCTCACAGCTCTGCTGTGAGTGATTACCTCCCTCAAAACAAGTTTTGAAGACCCCTGAGTTCTGTAGAGATGAACCGGATCATGCAGGGAAGACAATAAACTTCTGACTGAATTTTTTGATGCGTAGCAAAAGCGCCAAAAAAGGCCCCTCCCCCTCACACATAACAGTGAGAGAGATCAGTAAACTGTCATAAATTAAATAAAACGACTGCCAAGTGGAAAAAAATAGTGCCCAAAACATTTTTTCACCCAGTACCTCAGAAAATTAAACGATTTTACATGCCAGCAAAAAACGTTTAACATTAATAAATTGAGTGTTATTAAAAAGCCTGTTGCTAGTCCCTGCAAATTAGGCTAAAGTTTTATGCATACAGTATAATTCCAGTGAAGTGCCATTCCCCAGAATACTGAAGTGTAAAATATACATACATGACAGCCTGATACCAGTTGCTGCTACTGCATTTAAGGCTGAGTTTACATTATATCGGTATGGCAGAATTTTCTCATCAATTCCATTGTCAGAAAATAATAAGCTGCTACATACCTCTTTGCAGATTAATCTGCCCGCTGTCCCCTGATCTGAAGTTTACCTCTCCTCAGATGGCCGAGAAACAGCAATATGATCTTAACTACTCCGGCTAAAATCATAGAAAAACTCAGGTAGATTCTTCTTCAAATTCTACCAGAGAAGGAATAACACACTCCGGTGCTATTATAAAATAACAAACTTTTGATTGAAGGTATGAAACTAAGTATAATCACCACAGTCCTCTCACACATCCTATCTATTCGTTGGGTGCAAGAGAATGACTGGTAATGGCAGTTAGGGGAGGAGCTATATAGCAGCTCTGCTGGGTGAATCCTCTTGCACTTCCTGTTGGGGAGGAGTTAATATCCCATAAGTAATGGATGATCCGTGGACTGGATACACTTAACAAGAGAAACATGTTCTCTGATTAACCATGCTTCACTATTTTGAAGTCTAATAGAAGATTCTGGGAATGCTACCTACCAGAATGCACAGTGCCTACTGTACAGTTTGGCGGAGGAGGGATAATGGTCTTTGGGCTATGCCCCTTAGTTCCAGTGAAGGGTTATTTTATTGCTACAGGATACAGAGACATTTTAGAAAATTGGGTGCTTACAACTATGAGGCACCAGTTTGAGTAAAGCCCTTTCCTGTTCCACCATGTCTGTGCCCGTGTGCACAAAGCGAGGTCCATAAAGACATGGCTTGATGAGTTTTAGGTGGAGGAACTCAAGTGGCCTGAACAAAGCCCTGCCCTTTGAGATTAATTGGAACACCGTTTGTGAGCCAGACCTCCTTATTTAGCATCACTGCCTGACAATTTCCCACAGACATACTCCAAAATCTTGTGAAAAGCTTTCCCTGAAAAGTGGTGGGTGTTATATCCACAAAGGGGAGGGGACAATTTCATATTAATACACATGGTTTTGGAATGGTGTGTCCAACAAGGTGTTATGGTCAGGTGTCCATATACTTTTTGCCATATAGTTTATGTAGATATGCACTGTAATACAAAATAACTAGTGTAAAAGCTCTGAAAACTGTAATTATGTTAGCAGTACTTGCATTGTTTTGCATTCCAGTATACACTCATTGAAAAACCTTATATCTTTTCTAGTTTACCTATCTGTACTATAGGGACAGGTATAAATTAGCTGCTGCACTGATCAAGCAATCACTATATAGAATGTAGTAAAATCACAGTGTGGGTAAAATAATGAAATCTCATTGCAAAGTTTGTTTAATTTTAAATAATTAAATATGATCTATTATTTAACATACATAAAGAATAATCCAAATGTTTAGGAACCAGAAGTCTGTTTTTAAAAAAAATCTACAAAGCAAAGATTTGACTAAATACTGTAGCAAGAACAAAAATGAATGTGCTGATTGTATAGAGCAATACAAAAACGACACTGTAAGCAATAGATAAGGTCTGCTAACCTTGCTATAATTCACACGACTGCATCACAGAGAGCAGTCTGCTGGTTTCTGAGAATAAAAGTATTTGAAAGCACAAACATTCTAGGGTAACATCCAGGAATCATTTGGCACAGCTAGAAAGCAACTGAAAACAAGATGGATTTCTATAGCTAATTTCATGGTTTGTCAGATTATTTAAATGCTTCCTGACTTTTCAACCCACTTGTGCTTGGTGATGTCACTTCTAACATGTGAAATTAAAAATAAATAGCAGGTATATTTTAAAGCTACCAAATTAGCTGCAGCTCCCAAATAAAACACTATACTCCTCTAAAATAGTGTGTGCTAGGTAAACATAAAAAAATACATATGGAAGTGCAAAGAAAATGATACTCTAATTGCATATGTTAAAAGGCAATATTAATTTATTATAGAAAGAATAAGATAGGACACCGGTTTCAATAAATAATAAAAATGCAATGTATTAAAACACAATCAGCTAGATTTAGAGTTTTGTCGGTAAAAAGCCACGTAGCTAACGCTGCTTTTTTTCCCAACGCACCCGTCCAACAACGCTGGTATTTAGAGTTGTCTGAGGGGCTGCGTTAAGCTCAAAAAAGGGTGCGTTGAGCCTAATTTAGCTAAACTTCAACCCTCAATACCAGCGTTGCTTACGGTAGCGGTAAGCAGCTAAAACGTGCCCGTGCACGATATCCCCATAGGAAACTATGGGGCAGTTTGGGCTGAAAAAAAACCTAACACCTGCAAAAAAGCAGCGTTCAGCTCCTAACGCAGCCCCATTGTTTCCTATGGGGAAACACTTTCTAAGTCTGCACCTAACACCCTAACATGAACCCCGAGTCTAAACACCCCTAACCTTACACTTATTAACCCCTAATCTGCCCCCTCCGCTATCGCTGACACCTGCATTATATTATTAACCCCTAATCTGCCGCTCCGGACACCGCCACAATCTACATTATAGCTATGAACCACTAATTTACTGCCCCTAACACCGCCGACCCCTATATTATATTTATTAACCCCTAATCTGCCCTTCCAACGTCGCCACTACCTTACCTACACTTATTAACCCCTAATCTGCCGACCGGACCTCGCCGCCACTATAATAAATGTATTAATCCCTAAACCGTCGCACTCCCACCTCGCAAACACTAGAATAAATAGTATTAACCCCTAATCTGCCCTCCCTAACATCGCCGCCACCTACCGCCCGCACCGTCGCCGCTACTATAATAAAGTTATTAACCCCTAAACCTAACTCTAACCCTAACACCCCCCTAACATAAATATAATTTAAATTAAACAAAATAATATTCCTAAAATTAACTAAATTATTCCTATTTAAAACTAAATACTTACCTATCAAATAAACCCTAATATAGCTACAATATAAATAATAATTACATTGTAGCTATTTTAGGATTTATATTTATTTTACAGGCAACTTTGTATTTATTTTAACTAGGTACAATAGCTATTAAATACTTAAGAACTATTTAATAGCTACCTAGTTAAAATAAATACAAAATTACATGTAAAATAAATCCTAACCTAAGTTACAAGTAAACCTAACACTACACTATCATTAAATTAATTAAATAAATTACCTACAATTACCTAAAATAAAATACAATAAAATAAACTATTCTATAATACAAAAAAAACACTAAATTACAAAAAAAGAATTACAAGCAGTTTAAACTAATTACACCTAATCTAAGACCCCTAATAAAATAAAAAATCCCCCCAAAATAAAAAATTCCCTACCCTATTCTGTCATGATACAATCATGTGGAGTAGTTGATACCTGGATTGGCTACTCAGCAGAGGTGGTATTGTGTTCTCAGCCTGGAAAAAGGTTAATGTGAATTGCCTTTGTTTGTGTGAAATCTGCTCAGAAGGCTGTAAACTGAGACTTTCTTCCCCCCCCTCCCCCTTCCTTCCCCCCCTCCCCCTTCCTTCCCCCCTCCTCAGCCTAGTGCTGTTAAATGTAACTGTAAAGGAATACAGAACGCTCCTCCCCTTGGAGACTGATAGTGCTAGATAAGACTTGTTGTTATTGGCCAGACTCATTGTAAATTATAACCCGGGCGTTGTCTTTGACAAGACAAAGAGAATCAGATTCAAGTATGCAAGAGACAGACTTTTAGGCAGAACTGCCCTGGGGACTCAAGCGACCATAACATCTGGAATGGCAGCTCTCCACATATCTAAAGGAACTTGGAAATAAGTAAGATATTGTGTAATTCTTTTTCATGTCCCATTTTGTTTTTTAAAGAACTGTAGCTTTGTAATTGTATGTTGTTTTGAGTGTCTTTATAATTTTGCACTGTGTAACCTGTGTTGATATTTTTGTCATTAAATACATAGGCCTAGATTTAGAGTTTGGCGGTAGCCGTGAAAACCAGCGTTAGAGGCTCCTAACGCTGGTTTTAGGCTACCGCCGGTATTTGGAGTCACTCAAAATAGGGTCTAACGCTCACTTTTCAGCCGCGACTTTTCCATACCGCAGATCCCCTTACGTCAATTGCGTATCCTATCTTTTCAATGGGATCTTCCTAACTCCGGTATTTAGAGTCGTTTCTGAAGTGAGCGTTAGAGCTCTAACGACAAAACTCCAGCCGCAGAAAAAAAGCAGGAGTTAAGAGCTTTCTGGGCTAACGCCGGTTCATAAAGCTCTTAACTACTGTACCCTAAAGTACACTAACACCCATAAACTACCTATGTACCCCTAAACTGAGGTCCCCCCACATCGCCGCAACTCGATTAATTTTTTTTAACCCCTAATCTGCCGACCGCCACCTAAGTTATACTTATGTACCCCTAATCTGCTGCCCCTAACACCGCCGACCCCTGTATTATATTTATTAACCCCTAACCTGCCCCCCTCAACGTCGCCACCAGCTACTTACAATAATTAACCCCTAATCTGCCGACCGCAAAGCGCCGCCACCTACGTTATCCTTATGAACCCCTAATCTGCTGCCCCTAACACCGCCGACCCCTATATTATATTTATTAACCCCTAATCTGCCCCCCTCAACGTCGCCGACACCTGCCTACACTTATTAACCCCTAATCTGCCGAGCGGACCTGAGCGCTACTATAATAAAGTTATTAACCCCTAATCCGCCTCACTAACCCTATCATAAATAGTATTAACCCCTAATCTGCCCTCCCTAACATCGCCGACACCTAACTTCAATTATTAACCCCTACTCTGACGACCGGAGCTCACCTCTACTATAATAAATGGATTAACCCCTAAAGCTAAGTCTAACCCTAACACTAACACCCCCCTTACTTAAATATAATTTACATCTAACGAAATTAATTAACTCTTATTAAATAAATTATTCCTATTTAAAGATAAATACTTACCTGTAAAATAAATCCTAATATAGCTACAATATAAATTATAATTACATTGTAGCTATTTTAGGATTAATATTTATTTTACAGGCAACTTTGTAATTATTTTAACCAGGTACAATAGCTATTAAATAGTTAAGAACTATTTAATAGTTACCTAGTTAAAATAATAACAAAATTACCTGTAAAATAAATCCTAACCTAAGTTATAATTAAACCTAACACTACCCTATCAATAAATTAATTAAATAAAATACCTACAATTACCTACAATTAACCTAACACTACACTATCAATAAATAAATTAAATACAATTCCTACAAATAACTACAATTACATAAACTAACTAAAGTACAAAAAATAGAAAAGAACTAAGTTACAAAAAATAAAAAAATATTTACAAACATAAGAAAAATATTACAACAATTTTAAACTAATTACACCTACTCTAAGCCCCCTAATAAAATAACAAAGACCCCCAAAATAAAAAAAAATGCCCTACCCTATTCTAAATTAATAGAGTTAAAAGCTCTTTTACCTTACCAGCCCTGAACAGGGCCCTTTGCGGGGCATGCCCCAAGAAAATCAGCTCTTTTGCCTGTAAAAAAAAACATACAATACCCAAGCCCCCCAACATTACAACCCACCACCCACATACCCCTAATCTAACCCAAACCCCCCTTAAATAAACCTAACACTAAGCCCCTGAAGATCTTCCTACCTTGTCTTCACCTCAACAGGTATCACCGATCCGTCCTGGCATCCGGTGCTGAAGAGGTCCAGAAGAGGCTCCAAAGTCTTCCTCCTATCCGGCAAGAAGAGGACATCCGGACCGGCAAACATCTTCATCCAAGCGGCATCTTCGATCTTCTTCCATCCGGTGCGGAGCGGGTCCATCTTGAAGCAGCCGACGCGGATCCATCCTCTTCTTCCGGCGTCTCCCGACGAATGACGGTTCCTTTAAGGGATGTCATCCAAGATGGCATCCCTCGAATTCCGATTGGCTGATAGGATTCTATCAGCCAATCGGAATTAAGGTAGGAATATTCTGATTGGCTGATGGAATCAGCCAATCAGAATCAAGTTCAATCCGATTGGCTGATGGAATCAGCCAATCAGATTGAGCTCGCATTCTATTGGCTGTTCCGATCAGCCAATAGAATGCGAGCTCAATCTGATTGGCTGATTGGCTCTAATATATCTGAATTCACACTCCTGTTGAGACAAGGTTAAAGGCACGTTACCTAAGTATTAAATAGTGTGAGTTTTTAGGGGTTCCCCAGAACTCCCCTTTAATTTAAAAGTTTTGGTGGTGGCAGCAGAGAAATTGTTAGAGCAGCGTGGACATGATTGGGGCTAATGTGGTGTCTCTTAAGGTCCTTTTGGCAGAGTTGCAAGGATAAGGGAACCAGAGAAGTGTGCCATTAACCCCTTCATGCCCACACCCCTCTATTGTGACGCTGAAAATAAAAAAAAGATTACAAGAATTTTAAGACCCCCAAAATAAAAAAAAATGCCCTACCCTATTCTAAATGAATAGAGTTAAAAGCTCTTTTACCTTACCAGCCCTGAACAGGGCCCTTTGCGGGGCATGCCCCAAGAAAATCAGCTCTTTTGCCTGTAAAAAAAAACATACAATACCCAAGCCCCCCAACATTACAACCCACCACCCACATACCCCTAATCTAACCCAAACCCCCCTTAAATAAACCTAACACTAAGCCCCTGAAGATCTTCCTACCTTGTCTTCACCTCAACAGGTATCACCGATCCGTCCTGGCATCCGGTGCTGAAGAGGTCCAGAAGAGGCTCCAAAGTCTTCCTCCTATCCGGCAAGAAGAGGACATCCGGACCGGCAAACATCTTCATCCAAGCGGCATCTTCGATCTTCTTCCATCCGGTGCGGAGCGGGTCCATCTTGAAGCAGCCGACGCGGATCCATCCTCTTCTTCCGGCGTCTCCCGACGAATGACGGTTCCTTTAAGGGACGTCATCCAAGATGGCGTCCCTCGAATTCCGATTGGCTGATAGGATTCTATCAGCCAATCGGAATTAAGGTAGGAATATTCTGATTGGCTGATGGAATCAGCCAATCAGAATCAAGTTCAATCCGATTGGCTGATGGAATCAGCCAATCAGATTGAGCTCGCATTCTATTGGCTGTTCCGATCAGCCAATAGAATGCGAGCTCAATCTGATTGGCTGATTGGCTCTAATATATCTGAATTCACACTCCTGTTGAGACAAGGTTAAAGGCACGTTACCTAAGTATTAAATAGTGTGAGTTTTTAGGGGTTCCCCAGAACTCCCCTTTAATTTAAAAGTTTTGGTGGTGGCAGCAGAGAAATTGTTAGAGCAGCGTGGACATGATTGGGGCTAATGTGGTGTCTCTTAAGGTCCTTTTGGCAGAGTTGCAAGGATAAGGGAACCAGAGCTGTGTGCCATTAACCCCTTCATGCCCACGCCCCTCTATTGTGACGCTGAAAATAAAAAAAAGATTACAAGAATTTTAAACTAATTACACCCAATCTAAGCCCCCTAATAAAATTAAAAAAAATCAAAATAATAAAAGTCCCTACCCTATTCTACATTACAAAGTAATCAGCTCTTTTACCAGCCCTTAAAAGGGCTTTTTGCGGGGCCTTGCCCCAAAGTAATCAGCTCTTTTACCTGAAAATAAAATACAATACCCCCCCAACATTACAACCCACCACCCACATACCCCTACTCTAACCCACCCAAACCCCGCTTAAAAAAACCTATCGCTAACCCCTGAAGATCATCCTACCTTAAGTCGTCTTCACTCAGCCGAGCCGAATTTTTCATCCAAGGTGTGCAGAGGAGGTCCTTGATCCGGTAGAAGTCTTCATCCAAGCAGGGCAAGAAGAGGTCCTCCATCCGGTAGTAGTGTTCATCCAAGTGGCGTCTTCAATCTTCATCCATCAGGAGCGGAGCGGAGCCATCTTCAAAGGAGCCGACGCGGAGCCATCGTCTTCTACCAACGGACTAACGACGAATGAAGGTTCCTTTAAGGGACGTCATCCAAGATGGCGTCTCTTCAATTCCGATTGGCTGATAGAATTCTGTCAGCCAATCGGAATTAGATTGAAGTTCAATCCGATTGGCTGATCCAATCAGCCAATCGTATTGAACTCACATTCCATTGGCTGTTCCGATCAGCCAATAGAATGCGAGTTCAATACGATTGGCTGATTGGATCAGCCAATTGGATTGAACTTCAATCTGATTGGCTGATTGCTTCAGCTAATCAGATTTTTTCTACCTTAATTCCGATTGGCTGATAGAATTCTATCAGCCAATCGGAATGGAAGGGACACCATCTTGGATGACGTCCCTTAAAGGAACCTTCATTCGTTGTTAGTCCGTCGGTAGAAGAGGATGGCTCCGCGTCGGCTCCTTTGAAGATGGCTCCGCTCCGCTCCAGATGGATGAAGATCGAAGACGCCGGATGAACACTTCTACCGGATGGAGGACCTCTTCTTGCCCCGCTTGGATGAAGACTTCTACCGGATCAAGGACCTCCTCTGCGCACCTTGGATGAAGAATTCGGCTCGGCTGAGTGAAGACGACTCAAGGTAGGATGATCTTCAGGGACTTAGCGATAGGATTTTTTAAGGGGGGTTTGGGTTAGAGTAGGGGTATGTGGGTGGTGGGTTGTAATGTTGGGGGGGGTATTGTATTTTATTTTCAGGTAAAAGAGCTGATTACTTTGGGGCAAGGCCCCGCAAAAAGCCCTTTTAAGTGCGGGTAAAAGAGCTGATTACTTTTGTATTTTAGAATAGGGTATGGAATTTTTTTATTTGGGGGGATTTTTTATTTTATTAGGGGCTTAGATTAGGTGTAATTAGTTTAAACTGCTTGTAATTCTTTTTTTGTTTGTAATTTAATGTTTGTTTGTTTTTGTATAGTTCTTAACTATTTAATAGTTATTGTACCTAGTTAAAATAAATACAAAGTTGCCTGTAAAATAAATATAAATCCTAAAATAGCTACAATGTAACTAATAGTTATATTGTAGCTATATTAGGGTTTATTTTATAGTTAAGTATTTAGTTTTAAATAGGAATAATTTAGTTAATTTTAGGAATATTTTTTTGTTCAATTTAAATTATATTTATGTTAGTGGGTGTTAGGGTTAGGGTTAGAGTTAGGTTTAGGGGTTAATAACTTTATTATATTAGCGGCGATGGTGCGGGCGGGAGATTAGGGGTTAATAATTGTAGGTAGGTGGCGGCGATGTTAGGGAGGGCAGATTAGGGGTTAATACTATTTATTCTAGTGTTTGCAAGGCGGGAGGGCGGCGGTTTGGGGGTTAATACATTTATTATAGTGGCGGCGAGGTCCGGTCGGCAGATTAGGGGTTAATAAGTGTAGTTAGGTGGCGGCGACGTTGGGGGGGCATATTAGGGGTTAATAAATATAATATAGGGGTCGGCGATGTTAGGGGAAGCAGATTAGGGGTTCATAGGTATAATGTAGGTGGCAGCGGTGTCCGGTCGGCAGATTAGGGGTTAAAAAAAATTATTATAGTGGTGGCGATGTGGGGGGCCTTGGTTTAGGGGTACATAGGTAGTTTATGGGTGTTAGTGTACTTTAGAGCACAGTAGTTAGGAGCTTTATATTCCGGCGTTAGCTCTTAAAAAGCTCTTATAAAGCTCTTAACTACTGACTTTTTTTGGCGGTAGGAGTCTTGTCGGTAGAGGGTCTACCGCTCACTTCTCCCAAGACTTCAAATACCGGCGTTAGGCAGATCCCATTGAAAAGATAGGATACGCAATTGGCTTAAGGGGATCTACAGTAGCCTGGAATCGCGGTAGGGAAGTGAGCGGTAGACACTTTCCTGGCTGACTCTAAATACCAGCGTTAGGACCCCTTAACGCTGCTTTTGACGGCTAACGCAAAACTCTAAATCTAGGTGAATATATGCATCAACAAGAAGCTGAAGTTAAAAAGTCTGTAGTTTGCTAATAGTAGCGATTGATAAAGACTTTCTATTCACACGTAGGCCATGATACATGTATACTATGAGATCAAATAGTATCAAGACCGCTGCTCCATAACTGCTCCGCCTGCTCTGAGGCTGTGTACATCAATTTTTCCCAATCCTATATGATCAGGCTGATTGACACCCCCTGCTAGCGGCTGATTGGATGCGAATCTGCAGGGGGCGGCATTGCACAAGCAGTTCACAAGAACTGTTTGTGCAATAATAAATGCAGACAGCGGATCATGTCGGACAGACCGATGATAAATCAGCCCCTTTGTGTCAATTTACCAGAAAAGTTTATATTGTACCTGTTTTTACGAAGGTTGTACAATGCACAATATATCCAACTCCACAACGGTTATACCAATCTAATACTCACATCACTATTACGGCCCGTCCTGCTGGATATATATGTGACTAATCGTATCATAGGTAATGTACCTTAAGTAATCCAAAGGTGTACTGTTATCAACAGGCATGATTAAAGGGACACTGAACCCAATTTTTTTCTTTTGTAATTCAGAAAGAGCATGCAATTTTAAGCAACTTTCTAATTTACTCCTATTATCAATTTTTCTTCGTTCTTTTGCTATCATTATTTGAAAAAGAAGGCATCTAAGCTTTTTTTTTGGTTTCAGTACTCTGGACAGTACTTTTTTATTGGTGGATGAATTTATCCACCAATCAGCAAGGACATCCCAGGTTATTCACCAAAAATGGGCCAGCATCTAAACTTACATTCTTGCATTTTAAATAAAGATACCAAGAGAATGAAGAAAATTTGATAATAGGAGTAAATTAGAAAGTTACTTAAAATGTCATACTCAATCTGAATCACGAAAGAAAAGTTTTGGGTACAGTGTCCCTTTAAGGGCATGTGAGTCCAAAACGTCGCACATTTTTTCTGTCTGTATGCTTCAATACATTTCTGCATATATAGTGCTGTGTACCTATATTTTTTGCTGTATTACCTAGGGGCTGAAGCTGTGGCCCCAGTCCAGCGTGCACTACCCGGTGGGAGACTCCAGGTGCTGAGCTTTGTGTGGTATAGTTCATATAAATTTTAAGGAGCTTGGTGTCCAGGTTTCAGAACATACAGAAATATGATGTATGTTTCCCTATGGCAAAGAAAATGTCATAATCTCATGCATGACCTTAGTGTTTTTATGCATCTATCTTTTTACCTGTGTAATAACAGGACACTTGCCAGGAATTGTTTTTGCTTATGTTTAAAGGGATATGAAACCCATTTTTTCTTCTTTTATGATTCAGATAGAGCATGCAATTTTAAACAACTTTCCAATTTACTTCTATTATCACTTTTTCTTTGTTCTCTTGGTATCTTTTTTTGAAAAGCTGAGACATATGGTCAAGAGCCGTTCCCTTTCTGGAGCACTATATGGCAGCAGTTTTTTTAAGAATGTTATCCATTTACAAGAGCACTAGAGGGAAGCACTATTTCCTGCCATGTAGCGCTGTAGATGCCTACCTAGGTATCTCTTCAACACAGAATATCATGGGAATTAAGCAAATTTGATAAAAGTAAATTGGAACCTTTTTTAAAATTGTATGCTCTGTCTGAATCACAAAAAAAATGTTTTTGGGTTTCATATGCCTTTAAGTACTACAACATATAAATATCCGACCTCTTGCTGCGCGTTAGCTCTTTCTGGTAAAACCCCCATTTCTCAGAGCAAAATGAGTTTGTAGTTTTTTAGTGATTAATAAAGACATAGTTGAATTGACTGGTAGCATAATTTCTTTCAGCTCTTTAGGAAAACTGTATAATCCTACCGGGGGATCCTAAGAAAGAATTATATAATGGTTCTCCAACGTAAGTTTATGTGATCTATTGTAGGGCTTTACAAATGTTTACTTACAGGGAAATCAAGATGCATTCACATTGGATATTTTTATAATTAATGTTGATGAAAAAGATGAATAATAGCTTTAATAATATAATAATAATAATAATAATAATAATAATTGTGCTCACTATTGTGGAGTTATTTATGAGTCAGCACTAATTGGATAGAATGCAACTCTGTTAAAAGAACTGAAATAAGGAGGTAGTCTGCAGAGGCTTAGATACAAAGTAATCACAGAGGTAAAAAGGGGATTATGCAAAACTGGGGAATGGGTAATAAAAGGGATTAATCTACCTTTTTAAACAAGAAAAATTCTGGAGTAGACTGTCTCTTTAACGTCCTTTATATACCATTAAAATACATTTCTTGGTTTTTGTAAGTTACTTATATTGTTTTCATCTAAGACCAATATATCCCCACTTTGAATGCTTAACTTAGCTGGATAGGCCAGAAAAGCTGTTACGCCTTCCTTATTAAGTATGTTACAATATGGGATCATTTATTTTCTTTGACAATTGACCTCTGCAGAATAGTCAGTATATATATATAAAGATCCTTTGTTCTTCAAGAATCAGAGAGAGTCTTACTATAGTCCCTTAATACTGCTATTTTATCTTGAAAATTGAGGAACTTTACCATGACCTGATGATTAAAGGGACATTCCAGCCAAAAATGGAATCCACATGGATGCATTTCAGTTTTGAATAGAAACATTTTTGTAATATACATGTATTAACAAAAGTGCTTCAAATGGGGCATGCTTCCAGGCGGTGGCCATATTGCCTGACTGAGGCACCATCCAGGGTTGAAAGTGACATATGCTTAAGCCTTTAGATTCTACATAATAACTTGATCTTGATAGTGAAGCCTACTTCAACTCTGAAGTACCGGAATGATGAGGTACGCAGTGGCAGCCTAGAACAAGGCCAGTCCTTTATCTAACCCCCCCCCACCCCCCGGGGATCCGGGTGTAACAGCTTCTTATGCTGTCATCTTGAACTACCCCTAGTCTCTTACTGTGTTTTTTGAACTATGACATTCAATCCACGACTATTTGAGGCTACAGTATGTGCTTTATTAGAGGAGCATTTTCAGAAACTATCCTATCTCAACACTAGCAGCTTCAACATACGGCCATAACACAGTGCAGTGGGAAATGATGATCAACTTCCTATAGCATCTTCAGATACACCATTGAATGCTGTGACAGCCTTGCTAGATCCTAATTTAGCAACTAACTCAGCTGATATGCCTGATACAGATGAGGTACAGAACATACCACTTAAGGCATTATGGTCTAGGGGCAACTTGACACATCACTGGATCGAATGTGGCCGTGTGATGCCGAGACAATAGGCGTTGATTTTGCCTACACCAGAATCCCCTCTTACAGACACCGGCCAGTTTTGCAGGTTCTTAACATGGCGTCCTGCTCAATTAAGTGAACAGCGGCTCGGCAGGCTTCTCCTTCTACTAGCCTCTCTCGTGGTGTATGTAGGCTGCAACAGTGGCCCAAACAGAGTGATTTCTCTAGCCCCAACAGGAGCAGACAGCGCTGCTAAGATTCCCCCAGCTGAAATGGAGAGGAACAACTCTATATGCCGGAGGAACCAAACCTGCTCTTGATCCCATTGCCAGAGGAAAGGTGTTTACCAATCTTAGACAACGTACCAAGGGAAACTATAAGTGTGGACGTGTTCCATGCCGAAGTTGCTTCTATACAAAAAAGAACCTCACATTCACCTCCACAGAAACTAATGAAACATATCACATAAACCAGAGAGTAGATTGTACATCTATGTATGTGATATATCTGATTACATGTAAACATTGCCTAAAACTGTATGTAGGTATCACAATTCAATCTTTAAAAGAAAGAATTAGAGAGCATTTGAACTGAATTGAAGAAGACACACCTAGAACACCAGTAGCAAAACATTTTCATTCACATAAAATCCAGAACCCCTAAAGGCATGAACAGACAATATGATGTAAATCTCTATGTTGACTAGTTTCTGTACTCTTATTGGACATCAACTTTGATGAAAGATGCATTCAGCTGCTTTTCCAACCGCAGTGACAACCATAAACTATTTGCATAGATAGGAGACATTAGCTTAGACTTTCCTGTTCTCTTGTTCTTATACACCACTAGTAATGAAATCTAACATACATAAAGATGTATCCAAATATAACTACTCAAATAATACCATCATCAAAAAAAAGCTAAAAAAAAAGCTGATCAAAGCAAAAAAAAGCTTAAAAAGTTATGGAAAGCCAAAATAAGCAAAAAGAGTGATAATAAATAGACATTATTAATTGTGAAATTGATATAAAGTATAGTTAGCCTTAATATCTAATGCTTACCATCCCATGATTAAAATCATTTCCCCCTTTCCCTTCTACTCAACAGAGTTAGACTTTTAGGAGAACTATAAGGTACATAACTTTGACATATATTAGGAATGAGGACTAGAACCTTACTGCGAGTATTGCCTTATACACACCAAAAAAGTAATAATACTCAGAATACAATATAATTGAACAAATGTGTCCTCCTTTCTCTTATAGATATGGGAGAATATATATACATAATGATAGTTTCTCCCATTTCCCCCTTCTTTTTCTCCTATGATTTAAATTTAGATGGTTGATATATTGGTTCAGATATACTGTATATATATTTATTTTTTAATTCTAACTATCTTATTATAATTGTAATTTTTATTCTATTGTCCTATATCACCCCCATTTATTGAGAATCTTTTTGGTTCTATAAAATTAAAACCTAAAATCCACAACTATAGTTATATTCTTAAAATAACCCCACAATAGTGATAGATGAAGTTTGAAATTTGACTCACAACAAAGTTTGATCATCTTGGATACTGTTATTTGGTTTATCTGTATCTCTTTCCTTCCACTGGAACCTGCTTTTCACTGAGGCTGGCAATGCTATTGTATTGCCAGCATAAAAGTTAACAAAATTTAATATAACCAATGCGCTAATTATAACAACACTGAATACTTAATTGATACTAGACATCTATTAGCTGATATTGCCTATTTAAGGTCCCAGTGCAGGTGAGAGCATTGTCTCTAATGAAGCGCATGTACACATGCGCGAAACGCATCAGGCATTAGGGAGCACTTTATTGCCCATTACAGGCTCTGCTCCAATAAACCCTTGGATCTAAAACATACTTGGACTCAGTGTTTCCTTCTTCCTCACCATGTGCTGCTAAGATTCCCCTGCTGAAATGGAGAGGAACAACTCTATATGCCCAAGGAACCAAACCTTCCCTCTATCCCATTGCCAGAGGAAAGGTGTTTACCAATCTTAGACAACCCCACAATACAGAACTGCCATAGGCTAAGTTTTATTCCCACATGATGTCACCTGACAGGTTATTTTTTGTTTAATTTCGGCCATTCAGATGATGACCTACAAGTCTGATTAGCGGGTCAACAGCTGTGATTTCTACTACGATACCTACTGAACAGATGTTATAGTGTGTCACTACGATAAGGTACTCTGTCGTCTTCATGCACCTACATTTTTGTTTACATGCTTAAGCACCTCTCCATCACAACCTGTTGGAAAATATTCCTCATCAGGGTGAATATCAATGGACTATAGCTTTACCTCTCTTGCCGGACAGATGTCTTGCCAACAAGCTGTGTGCTATGGTGTTATGTCTCTGGATGTAGCTTTAGAGTTATCTGGTAATATTGAGGTACTGTACTCATACATATTGTGCCCTCTACCCTCTCATATACTATTAGTTAGCTAATAGTCATTCTGATATGCTAGACTAGTAAGACCATTGTTCCACTATTATTATGCCAGTATTGTCCTTTACGGCTACAATTCTCAGACTACATACTGACACTGGTCATGATCCCTTTTTCCTGATGAGGACCTAATAGTCTGATCTTATATAATCAACGGACTTTTGGAACTGCTGGCTGAAGGTAGCATGCATTTTGGTTGTTGCAGAGCACATGTAAATATATCTAAATTGTTTATTACAGGTTTAAAGTGTATGCCTTTTTGTTCCTAGTTTGTGTATTTCAACAGTTACAGTCGGCAGGTGCTATACTTGCATATATATGTTAGAATATTTTTTTATATACGCTGGATTGTATGTCTCTTTATTGTATCGTACTGTAAGGGCATTTAATTATCAGAGTGATTATATTTTGTCCTAATCACCTAACTTGCCATATAATTAAGCTAATTCATGGCTGCACAATTAGATATGGAATAAGAGCATGCTAACCCCATTCCAATTTACTTGAGCAGAGTCTATTCTTTGGTCACTCTACTTTATGCCTTGCTGTCTGTGGCCGGGACTGCAGGACGTCTCTCTTGATATATTTCTGCTTTGGTAATGCAAATTATCTAAAGTAACCATATTTAATGGCAATATACATTCTTTATACCTTATACTTAATTCACTATTTCTTTATTTTTACAATAGGCTCTATAATAATTAATATTCTCTCTTAGCATAGTCCCTTTTAGTACACTCCTAATTAGATATTTCATATCTACAATCCCTTCATTCACGAGACCCTTAAAGACTATGGCCCCTATTTATGAAAGGCCTGTAGGACATGATCCGACATTGCTCTCCACATTCAGCATTGCACCAGCAGATCTTGTGAACTGCTGGTGCAACGCCGCCCCCTGCAGATTCACGGCCAATCGGCCGCTAGCAGGGGGTGTCAATCAACCCGATCGTATTGGATTGGGTTGAATTGCGGCGATGTCTGTCCTCCTCCTCAGAGCAGGCGGACAGGTTATGGAGCAGCGATCTTTAGCTCCATACAGAGCTTGATAGATAGGCCCTATGTAAAGTCATGACTATGAGTTACATCTCAGTTAATAATTCGCATCTTGGTTTGCAATTTTCTCAGTTAGAGAACTTATATAAGATTCATGAAGTTTTCTTCAGATCATGCAGAGTTATGGTTATGTGGCACATTCTAGTTTGCAACATTTACCCTGGTGTAGTATTTTCTCCACAGGATCTGTATCTGTGTCTATTTGTGGCTCTATATTACAGATCTCCATACTGTTTCATATATTACTATACGTTGCAGTCCAAAAGTGACTTCGTACTTTTAAGGAAGTTTAAGTTTCAACATATTAAAGAATAAGAAGAGATTCATCTTCTGAGACCCAAAAGTGGTCTCCTTTGGATTGAGACTGCCTTTTGTAAATTTACATCTTTCATATCACTCAGAGGTTCATAAGTAGCCTCATATATCATTAAGGAGGTAAGCAATTTGATAGGCAAGTGATATACATATTTATGTTCTGGAAATTTGTCATATGACCCTGTAATGTATATATATTTTTCTTTTTCATTGTATAACTCACAACAAATTATCTTTGTATTTTCTATTGATATACTTCACCTTGTATGCCCTAAACCGAACCTCAATAAAAATTATTAAAAAAAATGGTTCTAATAAAAGCAATAGCAGTTTCAAAAGTGTATTTAAGTATGCGCTGTGCACCAGCATTTTAAACAAAGCACTTACTCAGAGAGCCTAAGGTGCTTGTACTATCTAGTAATAACTCAGTTTGTTTCTGACATGATACAAGCCCCTCTGGTGCTCTGAGCAGCTGCAGTATTTAAAATGCTAGTGCACTGGGAATATCTAGCTATGCTTCACATGCACGTGCATAGAAAATGTTAACACTAAAACAGTGATAACCTTGATTAGAAGCATTTTTTGCTAATACATGTATATTGCAAATATGTTTCTATTCAAAGATATAATTAATCTATGTGCGTTTACATTTTGATCACAATGTCCCTTTAAGTACAGTACCATCCATCCTTATCTTTCTCTGACTCTTTCTATAGGAATTTAAAGTTGAATGACTTCCTCATATTTAATATCTCAGGTAATTTGCATGATACAAACCTGAATAAGTCTATGGTTTTAATTGTGTCTGGAATGCCAATAATTCACAAGTCGTTCCTTCTTGACCTATTTTCAAGGTCATCAGTTTTATTTTGTATCAGTTTTTGTTTATCCATGAGATCCTCAATTTTAGTCTATACCGAATTATGTGGGTCCTCTATATCAGACACTTACTGTTTAACTTGGTTCAGTCTAGAATTATATTGTTTTAATTCTTCAGATACATTGTCTAATTTCTTATTGACTAAATCTATTTTAAGAACAAATAGATGTGGCAATTGTTTAATTATACATTGTGCCTCAGTAGATGTCACGCCTTCATTAATATTCTCATTGGACATTATTGTAGCTGTATCAGTTACATTTGTAAATCTCTTATATCACTAACTCATTGTTTAGTTTCCATTTTTTTGCTCAGGAGTGATAGCAGGTTTTAGATACTTGTCTATGCAGAAAAGAGTTGCCTTCAGTCTTTTATAACTTCTTTCAAATTTGTTCCTTACTTTAATTTACTACAGTTTCAAATCAAGGCAAGTATTAAAACCACATTACACAGTATCAGCTCTTGCCGATTCTTTGCTTTTGTAATTAAGGGTATTATCAAAGTTTTCTTCTTAATTAGTCTATATATCAAGACTTTGAAATGAAAGGGCCATAATAGTCGAAAAATTAAACGTCCAAGCAAAATCCATCCCTAGTTGCACATCTGAGTCATGTGACTAGTGCTGCTGATTGGATCAGTGGCGGGTTCCACTTGGGACCAGCAGTGCACTGTGGGACAGAGCTGCACTAATACTGTGTGTTGAACCACTTTGTGGGTGTTAAACACACAGTAGAGTAGGGTCGATAGTCGTAAAATTACATATTCTAACGGGTTACAGCATGTAATTTTTTACTGTTATGGCCCAATGAGTTAAGACATCTCACTGGATTTTTCTGGTACATTCCTTCGTTTTATTCAGTAATGTTCCAGTAGCTCTTTGATACTTGGGGCTCCATTTATGAAGCATCAGGTGCTGCTTTGGAGGCCCATTGTTTCAGGATTTGAGAACAAAAATTGTGGAAAAGCATGGACAATCTCAAGGTTACAAGTCCATCTTCAGAGATCTTAATGTTCCTGTGTCCACTGTGCGCAAGATTGCAAAGAATAGCACACTGTGCACTGTAGCTAATCTCCGTGGATGTGGACGAAAGAGTAAAATTGATCAAAGATTGCAACAAAGGATTGTTTGAATGGTGGATAAAGCTGACCTTCAGGCACAGGGTACAAATGTGTCAGCTCACACTATACGTCGCCGTCTGAATGAAAAGGGACGCTAAGGTAGGAGACCCAGGAGGACCCCACTGCTGACACAGAAACATAAAAAAGCCAGATTTTAGTTTGCCAATTCTTACCTGAGGAAGCCAAAATCCTTTTGGGAGAATGTGCTGTAAACAGATAAAACTAAATTACAGCATTTTGTTAAAGCCCATCATTTTACTCCTCGCTCCACAAGACTCTCCCCTAGTTTTAACAGCTTCAAGCGCTACCTAAAGACGCTACTATTCAGGAATACAAACAACCTACACTAATCTTTCCTAACTGCATTGCTTACCTTTTGAACCCCTTAGAATGTAAGCCTATGAGCCCAGCTGTTTTTAGTTCGCCTTCATAAGAGCCGACTACAACAGTGCAACTCTCGGCAGGGCCCTCTACCCATTTGATCCCTATAAATGTTATCTTGCATACCGCCTATGTTTATAGCGCTGCAGAATCTGTTGGCGTTCTACAAATACCTGATAATAATAATAATTCTACTGTTTTCAGAAAAAGAAAAGAGGCTTTTAAAGAAAAGAATACAGTCCCTACAGTCAAACATGGTGAAGGTTCACTGATGTTTTGGGGTTGCTTTGCTGCTTCAGGCACTGGATGTCTAGTTGACCGTGTGCATGGCATTATGAATCTGAAGACTGCCAAATAATTCTGTGGTGCAATGTAGGGCCCAGTGTCAGTAAGTTGGGTCTCCATCAGAGGTCATGGCATGACAATGACCCAAAGCACACATCAAAAAGCACCAGAAATGGTTTAAGACAAAGCGCTGGAGAGTACTGAACTGGCCAGCAATGAGTCTAGGGCCTCTAGTTATCAAGCTCCGTAAGAAGACTCGCCAGAAACAGCAGTTATGAAGCAGCGGTCTTAAAGACCGCTGCTCCATAACCTGTCCACCTGCTCTGAGCAGGCAGACAGTCATCGATGGAAATCAACCCGATCGTACTCGACACCCGTACTCGTACTTGACACCCCCCCTGCTGGCGGCCTATTGGCTGCGAGTCTGCAGGGGGCGGCGTTGCACCAGCAGCTCTTGTGAGCTGCTGGTGCAATGCTGAATACGGCGAGCGTATTGCTCGCCGTATTCAGCGAGGTCTGGCGGACCTGATCCGCAGTGTCGGATCAGGTCCGCCAGACCTTAATAACTAGAGGCCATAATCCCATTGAGCACCTGTGGAAAGATCTCAAAACAGCAGTTGAGAAAAGGAACCCTTCCAATCTGAGAGACCTGGAGTAGTTGGCGAGAGGTGTAAGAAACTCATTGATGGTTACAGGAAGCGAGTGATTTCAGTTATTATTTCCAAGGTGTGTGCTACCAAATATTAAATTGAGGATGGCAATAATTGTGTTGGATGCAGGGATCTCAAAATTACCAGTATTTGTCTATATTTCCCATAGCATTATAGAAGGCATTTTCCATAGAGGCTAGGTAATCTATGGTCTGTTGGAGCCGTTTCAATATAGAAGTCACTCATTTTGTAGCAGCTCAGTAGTTAGACCACAACTTCCACATTAAGGCAGTCTTCCACTCATTTAGGCCCCTGCTATATCTCCATTTTCCAGCTCTAGTAGGTCCGCAGCCAACAGAAAACATACTATATGGTCGTTAGGGCGCCAAGTTGCTGAGCGCTATTTCCTCTGTGCGCCTTCCAATGGAAATCCTGAAAAACAATATATTAAATAAAAAAAGCATTAAACATAAAACTAAACAGATTGTGTTAAAAAAAACAGCAAACAACTTACTTGTTTCCTTGCTAAAGGATCACTTGGAAATTCTCAGTGTAGCCACTACCTGCAGCAAGATAAGGGAGCTACCATTACAGAACTTAAAGAGACAGTCTACAATAGAATTTTTATTGTTTTAAAAAATAGATAATCCATTTATTACCCATTCCCTAGGTTTGCAGAACCAACACAGTTATTTTAATATAATTTTTACCTCTGTGATTACCTCGTATCTAAGCCTCTGCAGACTGCCCCCTGATCACATTACTTTTTTATTTATTATCTATTGACTTGCATTTAGTACTGTGTTGTGCTAAATCTTAAATAACTCATATGACCCACATGAACTAGCAGTCTCCTGTTGTAAAAAGCAAATAAAAAAGCATGTGATAAGAGGCTGTCTTTAGAGCCTTTGAAACAGGCAGACATTTAGAGGTTTAAATGGTATAAAGTATATTAAAGGGCCACTGTAAGTAAATATTTTCTATGCCTGTTACTAACTCACTACCCCAAATACACTTTTTATCAATAGCATTTCATTAACATATCTCTACCGTATATCAGAAATCTTGTCTGCAAATTTAATTGTTTTCCAAACCCACTCCGTGGGTATCCTTTGCTCTGTACCAATCCGTTTACAATACCTAGGTTTCAAAATGGCGCTTTAAACACAAAGTTATTGGTTTAAGTATTTTGAACATGCAGTGCTGAAAATAGTGGGCAGGATAACGTGACATCATTGGCGAATAAAAGATATAACTTTTAGAACGTTATGAAACTTCGTTTTGGAGAAAATATAGGTCAGTAGGTTTTAATTAATGTTTATTAACTTTAATATGTTAGTTGTTTAGCTTAAAAATTATAACAGAAAGTAATCCTTTAATCTAAACTTTGGGAAAACTGTTGATGCATATGCCATTCTCTCTTTCCATTGACCTGTATACTTTTTCAGTTGTTTTACATTTTCTATTTTATTTTATATCCGTGTATATATTTTCAGTTCTTATTTGCAGATATATATAGCAGCAACTGCAGTTACACAACAGTTAAACACAGAGTTAAAGTATCTTAAAGGGATACTAAATAAATAAAAACAATCTTTCATGATTCAGAGCTCTCTCTGAATCATGAAAGAAAAAAATTGTGTTTAGTATCCCTTTAAAAATGTATGAATTATTGTACCAGGTTTTTGCTGACAATGTTGCTTTGACATGAACAAAGTCAAAATTCCTTTACAAAATGTTATAGAATTAATTAAATCATTTGGCAGCTTATGAATTGCCAAAATTTTTGTAAAGAAATAGAAGTAATAGTGTTGGAGATTGCAAGATGCAAGTTAAATTACATTATTAAAAGATGTAAATAAATGTGGAATCTCTAGTTACCCATATAAATTGATTAGCTATGTGTAGTTAAAAAACTTTTAATATACTGTAATTCGATATTTTGCACCATTTTCATATAACATTGCTTTAAAAAATGTGGATTTTCTAATTCTCACAACTTAAAACTCACACTGCAGATTGCTTAGGGCTAACCCTGCAACATACAGGATCCTAATTGGCTTTATCAGATAACAACTTCAAAAGCAATGCACTTTATACTAACATTATGACAGTGGTTAATCTTGTTAAAAAGATGTAACAGGCAAATATTTATATTTTGGCATTGTATAGGTTGTTATCATTTTTAAAAAACCTTACGTTGTTGATTATAAGTAGTTTGCTCAAAAATGGGTGGATTTTCAAATCCATATAAGGCTAATTTGTATTAGCCAATCATGGTAGGCAACCTGGGTTTTCTTTTTAGCTGCAGTTCCAGGTAGCACGCACGTACCCACGTATATACGCACGTACCCACGCATACGCTCTTGAATATGGATCACCCGCATGTGCGCAATAGCTCCTAGACCAAATAGACAAAATCACAATGTCTGCTGTTATGTGACGTACACGTACACATGAGAAGCAGCGTATCTAATGTAAGTCATGTACCTCATATATCTCAATACTACTAGTGTGCAAGCAAGACCTGTATTTTTATCCTTATATATAACGCACATGCATTGCATTACACTTGCAATGTTCATGCGCTCAGGAGTGCGCAAAGCAAAAATGAATATGCAAATTTGTAGCACAATGATTGGCCATTATGGAACGGTCTAGACCACTGGTTTTAAAACCTGTCCTTAAGCCTCCCTAACAGGCCAGATTTTCGGGATTATCTTGGGTAAGAGCAGGTTAATAACCAGTTTGCAGGAATATGTGACTGCAAACAAGAACAAATACTATATATTTTTATGAATAAAGAAGCTTCGTTTTCAACTGTAAGTAAGTTCAATCGGCTGCTTTTTAATCATTCTTAAAAATATGTTTTTTGTTATTTTGTTTATACAAACTTATGTCATCCTTTAACCCTGGATTGGCTCCTCCAAATAAGGCAAATGGTGGTTGGTTTGGCTGCTGAAAAACGAATGCAGCAAACAAGATGTTAATGTGTTTAAAAATATTTATATGCTATATATTATTCTATAGCAAGAAAACAATAATGTCTTGTAATTACTAGGTGCTTAGGGTCACTTTAAACATGTTACAAATATTTGTTTCACAACAAAATGACAGTGACAGTTTTTAAATGTGCAATTTATATTTTATTAAAAATAACCTTCCACTGTTGAACTGTGTTAAGCGCAATATGAAAACCAGTCAGTTACGTAAACTGCCAGATAGTGTTATCTTTTTTCAACAGCCATTTAACAGCCAAACGGGAAAGTCTAATCATAATGAATCTGTCATGATTCAGATAGGGCATGTCATTTTAAACAACTTTACAATTTACTTTTATCATCAAATTTGCTTTGTTCTCTTGGTACTCTTTGTTGAAAGCTAAACCTAGGTAGGGTCATAGGCTGATTTATAAACCATTGAAGGTTGCCTCTTATCTCAGTGTATTTTATTAACTTTTTACAGCTATACAGTGCTAGTTCATGTGTGCCATATAGATAATATTGTGCTCACTCATGTGGAGTTATTTATCAGCACCGATCGGCTAAAATGCCAGTCTGTCTAAAGAACTGAGATAAGGGGGCAGGCTGCTGAGGCTTAGATACAAGGTAATTACAGAGGTAAAAAGTATATTAATATAACTGTGTTGGTTATGCAAAACTGGGGAATGGGTAATTATTAAGGGAATATCTATCTTTTTAAACAATACAAATTCTGGAGTAGACTGTCCCTTTAACACATCCAATATACTGTAAATACACTATTTGTGTTTATAAGAATCGTCTAACATTTTCTACCCAATTTGTACCCAATTATCTTTTTTACCTTCTGGTTCGTAATAAATTGTTTACAAATAGTCCCTTTACCTTCATTTTGGCATGTGGTATCTCCACCTATACTGATATTTTCAAACCTTAAAGGGACATTAAACACGAAATAATTGCTAGAAAAATAAGGCATTCAAAGAAAGGATCAGTCTGAGAATAATAATGTGTAGATGTATTTTTCAAAGTTTCATTAGCTGTTTAAATATTGAAAGAACAAGTGTAAAGTTAAACGCCTAGATTTAGAGTTCTGCGTTAGCCGTCAAAAGCAGCGTTAAGGGGTCCTAACGCTGCTTTTGGCCGCCCGCTGGTATTTAGATTCAGGCAGGAAAGGGTCTAACGCTCACTTTCAAGCCGCGACTTTTCCATACCGCAGATCCCCTTACGCCAATTGCGTATCCTATCTTTTCAATGGGATCTTCCTAACGCTGGTATTTAGAGTCTTGGCTGAAGTGAGCAGTAGAGCCTCTACCGACAAGACTCCAAACGCCCATGGAAAGGCTGTAGTTAAGAGTGCTCTAAAGTACACTAACACCCATAAACTACCTATGTACCCCTAAACCGAGGTCCCCCCACATCGCCGACACTATAATAAATATTTTTAACCTCTAATCTGCCGACCGCACATCGCCGCCACCTACATTATACCTATGAACCCCTAATCTGCTGCCCCTAACATCGCTGACACCTACATAATATTTATTAACCCCTAATCTGCCCCCCCAATGTCGCCACCACCTAACTTCAAGTATTAACCCCTAATCTGCCGACCGGACCTCGCTGCTACTATAATAAATGTATTAACCCCTAAAGCTAAGTCTAACCCTAACCCTAACACCCCCCTAAGTTAAATATAATTTTAATCTAACTAAATAAATTAACTCTTATTAACTAAAGTCTTCCTATTTAAAACTAAATACTTACCTGTAAAATAAACCATAATATAGCTACAATATAACGAATAATTATATTGTAGCTATTTTAGGATTTATATTTATTTTACAGGCAACTTTGTATTTATTTTAACTAGGTACAATAGCTATTAACTATTTAATAGCTACCTAGTTAAAATAATTACAAAATTACCTGTAAAATAAATCCTAACCTAAGTTACAATTAAACCTAACACTACACTATCATTAAATTAATTAAATAAATTAACTACCAATAACAACAATTAAATACAATTAAATAAACTAAACTAAATTACAAAAAAAAAACAACACAAAATTACAGAAAATAAAAAAAGATTACAAGAATTTTAAACTAATTACACCTAATCTAAGCCCCCTAATAAAATTTAAAAAAAAACAAAATAATAAAAGTCCCTACCCTATTCTACATTACAAAGTAATCAGCTCTTTTACCAGTCCTTAAAAGGACTTTTTGCGGGGCATGCCCCAAAATAATCAGCTCTTTTGCCTGTAAAAAAAAATACAACCCCCCCCCAACATTAAAACCCACCACCCACATACCCCTACTCTAACTCACCCAAACCCCCCTTAAATAAACCTAACACTACCCCCCTGAAGATCTCCCTACATTAAGTCGTCTTCACCCAGCCGGGCCGAAGTCTTCATCCGATGGGGCAGAAGAGGACATCCAGACCGGCAGAAGTCTTCATGCTATCCGGGCAGAAGAGGACATCCGGACCGGCAGACATCTTCATCCAAGCGGCATCTTCTATCTTTATCCATCCGACGAGGAGCTGCTCCATCTTCAAGACCTCCGGCGCAGAACATCCTTCTTTACCGACGACTACCCGACGAATGAAGGTTCCTTTAAATTACGTCATCCAAGATGGCGTCCCTTGAATTCTGATTGGCTGATAGGATTCTATCAGCCAATCAGAATTAAGGTAGGAAAAATCCGATTGGTTGATTTAATCAGCCAATCGGATTGAAGTTCAATCCGATTGGCTGATTGGATGAGCCAATAGAATGCAAGGTCAATTATATTGGCTCATCCAATCAGCCAATCGGATTGAACTTGAATCTGATTGGCTGATTGAATCAGCCAATCAGATTTTTCCTACCTTAATTCCGATTGGCTGATAGAATCCTATCAGCCAATCGGAATTCGAGGGACGCCATCTTGGATGACGTCACTTAAAGGAACCTTCATTCGCCGGGTAGTCGTCGGTGAAGAAGGATGTTCCGCACCGGAGGTCTTGAAGATGGAGCCGCTCCTCGTCGGATGGATGAAGATAGAAGATGCCGCTTGGATGAAGATGTCTGCCAGTCCAGATGTCCTCTTCTGCCCGGATAGCATGAAGACTTCTGCTGGTCTGGATGTCCTCTTCTGGCCCATCGGATGAAGACTTCCGCCCGGCTGGGTGAAGACGACTCAAGGTAAGGAGATCTTCAGGGGGGTAGTGTTAGGTTTATTTAAGGGGGGTTTGGGTGGGTTAGCGTAGGGGTATGTGGGTGGTGGGTTTTAATGTTGGGGTGGGGTTGTATTTTTTTTTACAGGCAAAAGAGCTGATTACTTTGGGGCATGCCCCGCAAAAAGCCCTTTTAAGGGCTGGTAAAAGAGCTGATTACTTTGTAATGTAGAATAGGGTAGGGACTTTTATTATTTTGGGTTTTTTTTAATTTTATTAGGGGGCTTAGATTAGGTGTAATTAGTTTAAAATTCTTGTAATCTTTTTTTATTTTCTGTAATTTAGTGTTTGTTTCTTTTGTAATTTAGTTTAGTTTATTTAATTGTATTTAATTGTTGTTATTGGTAGTTAATTTATTTAATTAATTTAATGATAGTGTAGTGTTAGGTTTAATTGTAACTTAGGTTAGGATTTATTTTACAGGTAATTTTGTAATTATTTTAACTAGGTAGCTATTAAATAGTTAATAACTATTTAATAGCTATTGTATCTAGTTAAAATAAATACAAAGTTGCCTGTAAAATAAATATAAATCCTAAAATAGCTACAATTTAATTATTCGTTATATTGTAACTATATTAGGGTTTATTTTACTGGTAAGTATTTAGTTTTAAATAGGAAGACTTTAGTTAATAAGAGTTAATTTATTTTGTTAGATTAAAATTATATTTAACTTAGGGGGGTGTTAGGGTTAGGGTTAGACTTAGCTTTAGGGGTTAATACATTTATTATAGTAGCAGCGAGGTCTGGTCGGCAGATTAGGGGTTAATACTTGAAGTTAGGTGGCGGCGACGTTGGGGGGGCAGATTAGGGGTTAATACTATTTATTCTAGTGTTTGCGAGGCGGGAGTGCGGCAGTTTAGGGGTTAATACATTTATTATAGTGGCGGCGAGGTCCGGTCGGCAGATTAGAAGTTAATAAGCGTAGGTAAGGTAGCGGCGACGTTGGGGGGCAGATTAGAGGTTAATAAATATAATATAAGGGTCGGCGGTGTTAGGGGCAGCAGATTAGGGGTTCTTATGGATAATGTAGGTGGCGGCGGTGTCCGGAGCGGCAGATTAGGGGTTAATAGTATAATGCAGGTGTCAGCGATAGCGGGGGCGGCAGATTAGGGGTTAATAAATGTAAGGTTAGGGGTATTTAGACTCGGGTTTCATGTTAGGGTGTTAGGTGCAGACTTAGAGAATGTTTCCCCATAGGAAACAATGGGGCTGCGTTGGGAGCTTAACGCTGCTTTTTTGCAGGTGTTAGGTTTTTTTTCAGCCCAAACTGCCCCATTGTTTCCTATGGGGGAATCATGCACGAGCACGTTTTGCCAGCTTACCGCTACCGTAAGCAAAGCTGATATTGAGGGTTGAAGTGGCGGTAAATTCGGCTCAACGCACCCTTTTTGGAGCCTAACGCAGCCCTTCGGACAACTCTCAATACCAGCGTTGTTTGGAAGCAGCGATAGGAAAAAAAGCTGCGTTAGCTACGTGGGTCTTTACCGACAAAACTCTAAATCTAGGCCTTAGTGTCTATAAAACAATGGGAGCTGCCATGTTGTAACTTAGGTTATCTTCTCTGCTGTGGCCAATTAGGGACAGTTATAAATAGGTCACTAGAGTGTGCAGCCAATGGCTGGGTGGAGTATAACAGTGTTCTGCACTTTAATTTCTATCAGCAACTTAAAAGCTCCCAATTTCAGAATGGAATTACAGGAAAAGAGGACAAAACAGATAATGAAAGTATATTACAAAGTTTTTTTTATTTATACAGTTTGTCATTTTATATTAACATCTCAAAGTGTTTAATGTCCCTTTAAGTAGTGGCTATAGAGAAGCTACATAAACATAGCCAGCAGAATAAATTACACTCCCAGAGAGGGGTTGGACAGATAAGTAAAAAAATACATTTTCATTTTCAATTGTTTTCTCTAAGCAATGGGCTTTGGTATACAGACAGAGATAAAATAAGGAAGCATATGTGTGTGTATAGTAAGTTATAAATAAGATTGCATTTCCCTACAACCTCAGTAATTTTTAATGGGTTGGGGTGTCAAAGAGAAAAAACAGCTATTTCATAAACAAAAATGAGCCTAAAGAGCAATGTCTCATTCATTTTATACTCAGTAACAATAAGTAACTAGTTATATTCATGAACCATAAAATAATATAATCAATATAGAAAAACAGCAAATGCATGTGTCATGAATCATTTTTTTATATATCCTTTGGGTCCATGGTACAATAATGTTACTAGTTGTAAAATAAAAATATAATATACTAAACAAGATAGATAAAACAGTTATTTGTAGCTGCATAGTGACACATCTCCAGCTTCATCAGGATATCTAATGAATTTGAATGTGGGGTCCTACATTCCGAATGTATTCTGAAAGAAATGTTTAAATGGTAAAAATGTTTTGAGATGACACTGATGGCTGTGTGACTGCAGGAAAATAAAATATGTAGTGAATATTGTAGCAGGTTTCTCTGATGTGAATATTTTAAAATGTCTCTTCCCATACACAAGAATAATATCTGATATGAGGGAAAAGGGAGAGGATAATATTATTTCATAAGTAAGCTATTGATTTTCTTAACTTAAGAAGGATTGATTTTTTAAATCTAAAATAGTATTATTAATTAACAGGAAATAAAGCCTAAGCATTTTTCTTTCATGATTCAGAGTGAACATAAAATTTTAAACAGTGTTCCAATTTACTTCTATTAGCAAATTTGCTTCCTTCTCTTGGTACCTTTTGTTGAAGGAGCAGCAATGCAATACCTGGAAATAGCCCAAAACCTCAACTGCACCAATGATAAGAGGCATATACTGTATGTGCAGCCACCAATCAGCACCTAGCTCCTAGTAGTGCTGTTTCTCACTTTCCCTAGGAATGCTCTTCAACAAAGGATACCAAAACAATTAAGCAAAATAGATAAACAAAGTAGAGTTTAAAGTTGTTTAAAATTGCATTCTCTGTGTTAATCATGAATCTTTAATTTAGACTTCACTATCTCTTAAATTTGAATTATATAGGGTTACTGTACATTATTCAGTGCCTTATCCAGATAACATTTTTGCACAAGTTAAAATAAAGGGACAGTCTAGTCAAAATTAATCTTTCATGATTCAGATAGGGCATGCTATTTAAACCATGTTCCAATTTACTTTATCATCACATTTGCTTTGTTTCCCCTTTGCATTGTTAGTTAAAAGATAGGCTCATATGCTAATTCCTAAGCCCCTGAAGGCCGCCTCTTATTTCAATGCATTTGACAGTTTTTCCCAGCCAGACAGTGCTAGTTCATGTGTGTCATATAGATAACATTGTGCTCACTCCCGTGGAGTTACTTATGCGAGGGCAATGATTGGCTAAAATGCAAATCTGTCAAAAGAACTGAAATAAGGGGTTAGTTTGCAGAGGCTTAGATACAAGGTAATCACAGAAGTGAAAAGTGTATTAAAATATCTGTGTTGTCTATGTTAAACTGAGGAATGGGTAATAACATAATTTATGCTTACCTGATAAATTTATTTCTCTTGTAGTGTATCCAGTCCACGGATCATCCATTACTTATGGGATATTAACTCCTCCCCAACAGGAAGTGCAAGAGGATTCACCCAGCAGAGCTTATATATAGCTTCTCCCCTAACTGCCATTACCAGTCATTCGACCGAAAACATGCAGAGAAAGGAAAACCATAGGGTGCAGTGGTGACTGTAGTTTAATGGAAAAATTACCTGCCTTAAAGTGACAGGGCGGGCCGTGGACTGGATACACTACAAGAGAAATAAATTTATCAGGTAAGCATAAATTATGTTTTCTCTTGTTAAGTGTATCCAGTCCACGGATCATCCATTACTTATGGGATACCAATACCAAAGCTAAAGTACACGGATGACGGGAGGGACAGGCAGGCTCTTTATACGGAAGGAACCACTGCCTGAAGAACCTTTCTCCCAAAAACAGCCTCCGAAGAAGCAAAAGTGTCAAATTTGTAAAATTTGGAAAAAATATGAAGAGAAGACCAAGTTGCAGTCTTGCAAATCTGTTCAACAGAAGCCTCATTCTTAAAGGCCCAAGTGGAAGCCACAGCTCTAGTAGAATGTGCTGTAATTCTTTCAGGAGGCTGCTGTCCAGCAGTCTCATAGGCTAACCGTATTATGCTACGAAGCCAAAAGGAGAGAGAGGTAGCCGAAGCTTTTTGACCTCTCCTCTGACCAGAATAAACGACAAACAGGGAAGACGTTTGTCGAAAATCCTTAGTTGCCTGTAGATAAAATTTCAGGGCACGGACTACATCTAGATTGTGTAGCAGACGTTCCTTTTTCGAAGAAGGATTAGGACACAAAGATGGAACCACAATCTCTTGATTGATATTCCTGTTAGTGACCACCTTAGGTAGGAACCCAGGTTTAGTACGCAGAACTACCTTGTCTGAATGAAAAATCAGATAAGGAGAATCACAATGTAAGGCAGATAACTCAGAGACTCTTCGAGCCGAGGAAATCGCCATTAAAAACAGAACTTTCCAAGATAACAACTTGATATCAATGGAATGAAGGGGTTCAAACGGAACCCCCTGTAAAACATTAAGAACTAAGTTCAAACTCCATGGTGGAGCAACAGTTTTAAACACAGGCTTGATCCTAGATAAAGCCTGACAAAAAGCTTGAACGTCCGGAACTTCTGACAGACGTTTGTGTAAAAGAATGGACAGAGCTGAAATCTGTGCCTTTAAGGAACTAGCGGATAAACCCTTTTCTAAACCTTCTTGTAGAAAAGACAATATCCTCGGAATCCTAACCTTACTCCATGAGTAACTCTTGGATTCGCACCAATATAAGTATTTGCGCCATATCTTATGGTAAATCTTTCTGGTAACAGGCTTCCTAGCCTGTATTAAGGTATCAATAACTGACTCAGAAAAACCACGTTTTGATAAAATCAAGCGTTCAATTTCCAAGCAGTCAGCTTCAGAGAAATTAGATTTTGATGTTTGAAGGGACCCTGGATCAGAAGGTCCTGTTTCAGAGGTAGCGACCAAGGTGGACAGGATGACATGTCCACTAGATCTGCATACCAAGTCCTGCGTGGCCATGCAGGCGCTATTAGAACCACTGATGCTCTCTCCTGTTTGATTCTGGCAATCAATCGAGGAAGCATCGGGAAGGGTGGAAACACATAAGCCATCCCGAAGGTCCAAGGTGCTGTCAAAGCATCTATCAGAACCGCTCCCGGATCCCTGGATCTGGACCCGTAACGAGGAAGCTTGGCGTTCTGTCGAGACGCCATGAGATCTATCTCTGGTTTGCCCCAACGTCGAAGTATTTGGGCAAAGACCTCCGGATGAAGTTCCCACTCCCCCGGATGAAAAGTCTGACGACTTAAGAAATCCGCCTCCCAGTTCTCCACTCCCGGGATGTGGATTGCTGACAGGTGGCAAGAGTGAGACTCTGCCCAGCGAATTATCTTTGATACTTCCATCATTGCTAGGGAGCTTCTTGTCCCTCCCTGATGGTTGATGTAAGCTACAGTCGTGATGTTGTCCGACTGAAACCTGATGAACCCCCGAGTTGTTAACTGGGGCCAAGCCAGAAGGGCATTGAGAACTGCTCTAAATTCCAGAATGTTTATTGGTAGGAGACTCTCCTCCTGATTCCATTGTCCCTGAGCCTTCAGAGAATTCCAGACAGCGCCCCAACCTAGTAGGCTGGCGTCTGTTGTTACAATTGTCCAGTCCGGCCTGCTGAATGGCATCCCCCTGGACAGATGTGGCCGAGAAAGCCACCATAGAAGAGAATTTCTGGTCTCTTGATCCAGATTCAGAGTAGGGGACAAGTCTGAGTAATCCCCATTCCACTGACTTAGCATGCACAATTGCAGCGGTCTGAGATGTAGGCGTGCAAAGGGTACTATGTCCATTACTGCTACCATTAAGCCGATCACCTCCATGCATTGAGCTACTGACGGGTGTTGAATGGAATGAAGGACACGGCATGCATTTTGAAGCTTTGTTAACCTGTCTTCTGTCAGGTAAATCTTCATTTCTACAGAATCTATAAGAGTCCCCAAGAAGGGAACTCTTGTGAGTGGAAAGAGAGAACTCTTCTTTTCGTTCACCTTCCATCCATGCGACCTTAGAAATGCCAGTACTAACTCTGTATGAGACTTGGCAGTTTGAAAGCTTGAAGCTTGTATCAGAATGTCGTCTAGGTACGGAGCTACCGCAATTCCTCGCGGTCTTAGTACCGCCAGAAGAGCACCCAGAACCTTTGTGAAGATTCTCGGAGCCGTAGCCAATCCGAATGGAAGAGCTACAAACTGGTAATGCCTGTCTAGAAAGGCAAACCTTAGATACCGGTAATGATCTTTGTGAATCGGTATGTGAAGGTAAGCATCCTTTAAATCCACTGTGGTCATGTACTGACCCTTTTGGATCATGGGTAAAATTGTCCGAATAGTCTCCATTTTGAACGATGGAACTCTTAGGAATTTGTTTAGGATCTTTAAATCCAGGATTGGCCTGAAAGTTCCCTCTTTTTTGGGAACCACAAACAGATTTGAGTAAAACCCTTGTCCCTGTTCCGACCGTGGAACTGGATGGATTACTCCCATTAATAAAAGCTCTTGTACGCAGCGTAGAAACGCCTCTTTCTTTATTTGGTTTGTTGACAACCTTGACAGATGAAATCTCTCTCTTGGGGGAGAGTATTTGAAGTCCAGAAGGTATCCCTGAGATATTATCTCTAGCGCCCAGGGATCCTGGACATCTCTTGCCCAAGCCTGGGCGAAGAGAGAAAGTCTGCCCCCCACTAGATCCGTTCCCGGATCGGGGGCCCTCAATTCATGCTGTTTTAGGGGCACCAGCAGGTTTCCTGGCCTGCTTGCCCTTGTTCCAGGACTGGTTAGGTCTCCAGCCTTGTCTGTAGCGAGCAACAGATCCTTCTTGTTTTGGAGCAGAGGAAGTTGATGCTGCTCCTGCTTTGAAATTCCGAAAGGAACGAAAATTAGATTGTCTAGCCTTAGGTTTGGCTCTGTCTTGAGGCAGGGCATGGCCTTTACCTCCTGTAATGTCAGCGATAATTTCTTTCAATCCGGGCCCGAATAAGGTCTGCCCTTTGAAAGGTATATTAAGAAATTTAGACTTAGAAGTAACGTCAGCTGACCAGGATTTTAGCCACAGTGCTCTGCGCGCCTGAATGGCGAATCCGGAATTCTTAGCCGTAAGCTTAGTTAAATGTACTACGGCATCTGAAATAAATGAGTTAGCTAACTTAAGAGCTTTAAGCCTGTGTGTAATCTCATCTAATGGAGCTGATTCAAGTGTCCCTTCCAGAGACTCAAACCAAAATGCTGCTGCAGCCGTGACAGGCGCAATGCATGCAAGGGGTTGCAATATAAAACCTTGTTGAACAAACATTTTCTTAAGGTAACCCTCTAACTTTTTATCCATTGGATCTGAAAAGGCACAGCTATCCTCCACCGGGATAGTGGTACGCTTAGCTAAAGTAGAAACTGCTCCCTCCACCTTAGGGATCGTTTGCCATAAGTCCCGTGTGGTGGTGTTTATTGGAAACATCTTTCTAAATATCGGAGGGGGTGAGAACGGCACACCGGGTCTATCCCACTCCTTAGTAACAATTTCAGTAAGTCTCTTAGGTATAGGAAAAACGTCAGTACTCGACGGTACCGCAAAATATTTATCCAACCTACACATTTTTTCTGGTATTGCAACTGTGTTACAATCATTCAGAGCCGCTAACACCTCCCCTAGTAATACACGGAGGTTTTCCAGCTTAAATTTAAAATTTGAAATATCTGAATCCAATCTGTTTGGATCAGAACCGTCAGCCGCAGAATGAAGCTCTCCGTCCTCATGTTCTGCAAGTTGTGACGCAGTATCTGACATGGCCCTAACATTATCAGCGCACTCTGTTCTCACCCCAGAGTGATCACGCTTACCTCTTAGTTCTGGTAATTTAGCCAAAACTTCAGTCATAACAGTAGCCATATCCTGTAATGTGATTTGTAATGGCCGCCCAGATGTACTCGGCGCCACAATATCACGCACCCCCCGAGCGGGAGATGCAGGTACTGACACGTGAGGCGAGTTAGTCGGCATAACTCTCCCCTCGTTGTTTGGTGAAATGTGTTCAATTTGTACAGATTGACTTTTATTTAAAGTAGCATCAATACAGTTAGTACATAAATTTCTATTGGGCTCCACTTTGGCATTAGCACATATAGCACAGATGTCTTCCTCTGAATCAGACATGTTTAACACACTAGCAAATAAACTAGCAACTTGGAAATACTTTTCAAGTAATTTACTATAATATGAAAACGTACTGTGCCTATAAGAAGCACAGAAAGAGTTATGACAGTTGAAAGTTAATAAACTGAAAGGTTATAGCATCAAATCTTTGTAAAAAACACAATTTTAGCAAAGGCTTGTTCCCATTAGCGAAGGATAACTAACCCTGATAGCAGAAAAAAAAGTTACAGAAATAAACGTTTTTTATCACAGTCAACTACAATCTCACAGCTCTGCTGTGAATGATTACCTCCTTCAAAACAAGTTTTGAAGACCCCTGAGTTCTGTAGAGATGAACCGGATCATGCAGGAAATACAATGAGCTTCTGACTGAATTTTTTGACCTCCCCCTCACACACAACAGTGAGAGAGATCAGTAAACTGTCATAAATTAAACAACTGTCAAGTGGAAAAAATAATGCCCAAAACATTTTATTCACCCAGTACCTCAGAAAATGAAACGATTTTACATGCCAGCAAAAAACGTTTAACATAAATTAAGTGTTATTAAAGAGCCTGTTGCCAGTCCCTGCAAATTAGGCTAAAGTCTTATGCACACAGTATAATTCCAGTGAAGTGCCATTCCCCAGAATACTGAAGTGTAAAATATACATACATGACAGCCTGATACCAGTTGCTGCTACTGCATTTAAGGCTGAGTTTACATTATATCGGTATGGCAGAATTTTCTCATCAATTCCATTGTCAGAAAATAATAAGCTGCTACATACCTCTTTGCAGATTAATCTGCCCGCTGTCCCCTGATCTGAAGTTTACCTCTCCTCAGATGGCCGAGAATCAGCAATATGATCTTAACTACGCCGGCTAAAATCATAGTAAAAACTCAGGTAGATTCTTCTTCAAATTCTACCAGAGAAGGAATAACACACTCCGGTGCTATTATAAAATAACAAACTTTTGATTGAAGGTATAAAACTAAATATAATCACCATAGTCCTCTCACACATCCTATCTAGTCGTTGGGTGCAAGAGAATGACTGGTAATGGCAGTTAGGGGAGGAGCTATATAGCAGCTCTGCTGGGTGAATCCTCTTGCACTTCCTGTTGGGGAGGAGTTAATATCCCATAAGTAATGGATGATCCGTGGACTGGATACACTTAACAAGAGAAAAAGGGAATATCTATCTTTGTAAGCAATAAAAGTTCTGGTGTAGACTGTCCCTTTAAATGGACATGAAACCCCATGTCCATTTAAAGGGACACCGGGTCTATCCCACTCCTTAGTAACAATTTCAGTAAGTCTCTTAGGTATAGGAAAAACGTCAGTACTCGACGGTACCGCAAAATATTTATCCAACCTACACATTTTTTCTGGTATTGCAACTGTGTTACAATCATTCAGAGCCGCTAACACCTCCCCTAGTAATACACGGAGGTTTTCCAGCTTAAATTTAAAATTTGAAATATCTGAATCCAATCTGTTTGGATCAGAACCGTCAGCCGCAGAATGAAGCTCTCCGTCCTCATGTTCTGCAAGTTGTGACGCAGTATCTGACATGGCCCTAACATTATCAGCGCACTCTGTTCTCACCCCAGAGTGATCACGCTTACCTCTTAGTTCTGGTAATTTAGCCAAAACTTCAGTCATAACAGTAGCCATATCCTGTAATGTGATTTGTAATGGCCGCCCAGATGTACTCGGCGCCACAATATCACGCACCCCCCGAGCGGGAGATGCAGGTACTGACACGTGAGGCGAGTTAGTCGGCATAACTCTCCCCTCGTTGTTTGGTGAAATGTGTTCAATTTGTACAGATTGACTTTTATTTAAAGTAGCATCAATACAGTTAGTACATAAATTTCTATTGGGCTCCACTTTGGCATTAGCACATATAGCACAGATGTCTTCCTCTGAATCAGACATGTTTAACACACTAGCAAATAAACTAGCAACTTGGAAATACTTTTCAAGTAATTTACTATAATATGAAAACGTACTGTGCCTATAAGAAGCACAGAAAGAGTTATGACAGTTGAAAGTTAATAAACTGAAAGGTTATAGCATCAAATCTTTGTAAAAAACACAATTTTAGCAAAGGCTTGTTCCCATTAGCGAAGGATAACTAACCCTGATAGCAGAAAAAAAAGTTACAGAAATAAACGTTTTTTATCACAGTCAACTACAATCTCACAGCTCTGCTGTGAATGATTACCTCCTTCAAAACAAGTTTTGAAGACCCCTGAGTTCTGTAGAGATGAACCGGATCATGCAGGAAATACAATGAGCTTCTGACTGAATTTTTTGACCTCCCCCTCACACACAACAGTGAGAGAGATCAGTAAACTGTCATAAATTAAATAAAACTGTCAAGTGGAAAAAATAATGCCCAAAACATTTTATTCACCCAGTACCTCAGAAAATGAAACGATTTTACATGCCAGCAAAAAACATTTAACATAAATTAAGTGTTATTAAAGAGCCTGTTGCCAGTCCCTGCAAATTAGGCTAAAGTCTTATGCACACAGTATAATTCCAGTGAAGTGCCATTCCCCAGAATACTGAAGTGTCAAATATACATACATGACAGCCTGATACCAGTTGCTGCTACTGCATTTAAGGCTGAGTTTACATTATATCGGTATGGCAGAATTTTCTCATCAATTCCATTGTCAGAAAATAATAAGCTGCTACATACCTCTTTGCAGATTAATCTGCCCGCTGTCCCCTGATCTGAAGTTTACCTCTCCTCAGATGGCCGAGAATCAGCAATATGATCTTAACTACGCCGGCTAAAATCATAGTAAAAACTCAGGTAGATTCTTCTTCAAATTCTACCAGAGAAGGAATAACACACTCCGGTGCTATTATAAAATAACAAACTTTTGATTGAAGGTATAAAACTAAATATAATCACCATAGTCCTCTCACACATCCTATCTAGTCGTTGGGTGCAAGAGAATGACTGGTAATGGCAGTTAGGGGAGGAGCTATATAGCAGCTCTGCTGGGTGAATCCTCTTGCACTTCCTGTTGGGGAGGAGTTAATATCCCATAAGTAATGGATGATCCGTGGACTGGATACACTTAACAAGAGAAAAAGGGAATATCTATCTTTGTAAGCAATAAAAGTTCTGGTGTAGACTGTCCCTTTAAATGGACATGAAACCCCAACTTTTTTTTTCTTGATTCATATGGAGCAAGCTTGTCCAACCTGCGGCCCAGGGGCAGCATGCTGCCCAAGTTGGCTTTGAAAGCGGCCCAACACAAATTCGTAAACTTTCTTAAAACATTATGAGATTATTTTGCGATTTTTTTTTTTTGTAACTCCATTGCGCGGTTCTCAAGGGTGAACTTTGTAGAATGCATAGAGCTGCAATCTGACATTCAACTTAAAGGGACAGTCTACACTAGAATTGTTATTGTTTTAAAAGATAGATAATCCCTTTATTACCCATTACCTAGTTTTGCATAACCAACAGTTATATAAATACACTTTTTACCTCTGTAAATCTATCTAAGCCTCTGCAAACTGCCCCCTTATTTCAGTTCTTTTGACCGACTTGCATTTTAGCCAATCAGTGCTGACTCCTAGGTAACTCCATGTGCATGAGCACAGTGTTATCTATACGACACACATGAACTAACACACCCTCTAGTGGTAAAAAACTGTCAAAATGCATTCAGGTGAGAGGCGGCCTTCAAGGTCTAAGAAATTAGCATATGAACCGCCTAGGTTTAGCTTTCAACTAAGAATACCAAATAACAAAGCAAAATTGGTGATAAAAGTAAATTGGAAAATTGTTTAAAATTGCATGCCCTATCTGAATCATGAAAGTTTATTTTGAACTAGACTGTCTTTTTTTAAGATAAATTTGATCATGTCTCTTTACTGGACCTATCTTCCCAGAGACAAATATCCCTCGCTTCACAATCACGCCTTTTTCATGTCATCGCTTTTTGGCAGCACCTACATTTGTGAGCAACTATTTTGAAGGATGAAGCACACAAAGGGGTCGATTTATGAAGCAGTGGATTACCGCTGCTACTTAACTCGTAAGACTGCTGCTCCTTAACTCGTAAGACCGCTGCTCCTTAACTCGTCCGCCACCTCTGAGGCGGCGGAGAGCAATCAGCCCGATAGGATATGATCGGGTTGATTGACACACCCTGCTAGCAGCCGATTGGCTGCGAATGTGCTGGGGGCGCCATTGCACAAGCATTTCACTAGAAATACTTGTGCAATGATAAATGCCGACAGCGTATGCTGTCGGCATTTATCGATGTGCAGCGGACATGATCGCTACAGCCCACATATTAGTAAATCGGCCCCGAGGAGTAAACTTAGAACCAAAATATCTAGTGAGCACCTTGAAAACTCACTGAGAATTGCAACTACTTCCATCAAACCATATATTGATGCATTAGTTTCTCAAAAACAATTTTAAATATCCCACTAGTTTTATGTAGCCCTATTACGTTTATAATAAAAAACATTTTTTTTAAAAATGAATGAAGTTTTATTACTTAGATATGCACATTTTCTATATCAGTGATCGCAAACTTGGGACCTGCTCAACGATTTTAAAAGACCCGCCGAACGGGGCGGCGCATAATTAGGATTATTATGCAAGAACTTTTTTTGTTTATCTGTGGTGATCACGAAAATTATGCACAGACCTTTTCTCTAGCTCATCAGCTATCATTAGTGTTAGTGTATTTTATGTGTGGCCCAAGACAATTATTCTTCTTCTAATGTGCCCCAGGGAAGCCAAAAGATTGGACACCCCTGAATAGAGCATACTTTCCAATTTACTTCTTTTTTTTATTTGCTTCATTCTCTTGATATTCTTTGTCGAAGAAGCAGCTATGCACTACTGGAAACAAGCTGAACACATCAGCTGAGCCAATCACAAGAGGTATATACATGCATTCACCAATCAACAGCTAGCTCACATTAGTGCATTGCAGCTCTTGAGCCTACCTAGGTATGTTTTTAACAAAGGATACCAAGTGAATACAGCAAATTAGATAAGAGCAGTAAATTGGTAACTTGTTTAATATTGCAAAATCATTGTTTCTCAACTCTACTCCTCGACAGGCCAGATTTTCATGATATCTTAACTAGAGCACAGGTACTCATATAAAACACAGAAATAGACTGCAGTCTCAAACTGGACTGGGTACATATTCAGTGTCACTGCAAAACTCTCAGCCCTGTGTACTCACCAGCACTCAGAGACAGCTGCACAGCATTCAGTGACTTGGGCAGTTAACCCCAGACAAAACTGTGTGCAATGCTTACAGGGAAAATTACAAAACAAATATATTAACACAACTAGCTTAAAAGCAAAATGGAAGTGTTAGTTACAGCATTTGGCCAAATGGTGATAGGCCCAGGAGCAAGTCAAGATCTTTTCTTCCCTAGTTCCCTAACCACATGCCTTCAATCAAACAGACTAGAGAAATTACAACGGGCCTGTGTCACCCTTGTTTGTATCTCAGACACATAGCAAAACACGAAAATCGAGTGCACTCTCAAACCACACTTGGTACACATTCCATGTCACTGCAAAACTTGCAGCACTGGGTACTCATCAGCACTCACAGAGAGCAGCACAGCAGTTAATGACTCCGACAGACATGGGTACAAAGCCCCTAGAGAACATTATGTGGCTGTAACAGCCTCAACCTTTCTAGAAAGGCTTTTCTTTGATTTGTGTAAGGGATGGGGAAATTGATTAGGTGGAAAGCTTTTATGATTATTTAACCCCTTAAGCCAATATGGTTTAGATCTATATCATGTTGTACGAAGCCCATATTACGGCATAAATAGATCTATGTTGCAGCTCCAGCAGTCTCGGTGGTCAGTGGCTGTTGTTCCTGAGCTGCCGGCATCTGTTTAAATATGGTAATGGAGCATGATCAGTGCTACGTTACCGTATGAGGGCTGATGCCAGATCATTCCAGGCAGTGACACTGTGTGTGTCACCGTCTGTAACAAACATCTGCTGGTGCCGGCAGGAGGTATGGGAAAGAGAGTGAGAGGGGCCTACACTGCAGAATTTTTAAGGGAGAGGAAGGGATGAGGTGCTACACTACAGAAAAGGGGTGGAATGTGGGGTCCTATGTAGCGATCGCTTGGAGGGGGAGGTGGGGGGACCACTACACTACAGAAAAAATAAAAAAATATAGATAAATTATAAAAAATAAATAAAAATATCTATGAATTAGGTACTGGCAGACAGCTGCCAGTCCCAAAGATGGCCACCATTAGTGGGAGGGGAGAGTTAGATTAGATTCATTTTTATTGTCATTGTACAAAGTATAAAAACAAAGACAATGAAATGTAATTGAATATCTAACCCGTCCATAAAAAAATGTACTATAAGCTGGTAAATCTAAAAGTGAACAAGGGCAAAAGTGTGCATTGGTAACGTGCAAAATTATCGTCATACCCATAAGTGCATTGTACTTTCCAAAAGAGAGAAAAATATATACCACAGAGAAATGTGTAAGGTGCATTGTGCAATAATAAAAAAAAGAACAATTATAACCTAGAAGAGGCTAAGTGTATATACATACATTATGAGTATGACTCACAATAAATATATATAAAGTGCATGGATTACAAGGGAAAACTATGTGTATATTTATTAATAAAAATGTGATATGCTATGTATATTAATGTAAATAGTGAATAATAAGGTTTATCAAGGGTGCACTGTGCAATGTCTATATAATGAATATAAAAAGGGACATTAAAATCCTTAATACTAATAATAAGCTGATAATAAGTTGACAATTGTTAATAATAATAGTTGATAATAAGTTGATAAGTAGAGAGCTGTATCAGAGGGATCAGAGAGGTGGGAGGGATCACTACACTGCAGGGGGGAAAAAAAGGGGAAAAAAAGTAATAATAATACAAAAAAAACCTAAACTGCATACTTGCAGACTGTCTGCCAGTACCTAAGATAGTGAGGATGAGTGTGTGAGTGGTGAGTGCTGTTTGTGAGGGATCAGGGGTGGGAGATATCAGGTGGGAGGGTAATATCTACACTACAGCTAAAATGAACCATAATAATAGAAGTGTGGTGCATAGTTGCAATTAGTGGCCTTCTAATTACCAAAAAAAAAAAAATGGCAAAGCCATATATGTCTACTATTTCTGAACAAATGGGATTCTAGAAAAGGCTTTACAATCATTTGTGTCATGATTGCACAAGCAATATGTAAATAATTTCAGTGAGAAACCCAAAGTTTATGAAAAAGTTAATGATTTTTTATATGATCGCATTTGGCAGTGAAATGGTGGCATGGAATATACCAAAATGGGCCTTGGTCAATACCTTGGGTTGTCTATGTAAAAAAAATATAAAGTTTAGCTAGGTAAATAAAAAAAACAAGGGTAAGCTCTCTGAAATTCCCGGTAGCAAAGTCGTTAAATCAGCTACATATGAGTTTGGCGTTATGAGTGAAAAAGCAGAGTTATGCTATATAACGCTGCTTTTTCCCTAACTCTGCTATTACAAGTCTTGTAGGTATAAGTGTACCACACACCTTTTTGGTCGTCACGCAACGTCAGTACCGCACTTTTAAAAAAGTCCTTTTTCAATGGGACTCCCTTAGCGCAGGTATTACGAGTTTGCCTGGGTGGCTAAAAACTGAGCGGTACACCCTATAACCACAAGATCCATACCGCCATCTAAAGTCAGTAGTTATGAGTTTAACGTTACAAAGTTGTACCAGTTGTACCATAAAACTCCTAACTAAAGTGTTACAAAGTACACTAACACCCATAAACTACATATTAACCCCTAAACCGAGGCCCTCCCGCCTCGCAAACACTATAATAAATTTATTAACCCCTAATCTTCCGCTCCCAACATCGCTGCCACTAAAAAATTTTATTAACTCCTATTCTCTGACATCGTCGCCACTATAATAAACCTATTGACCCCTAAACCACCACCCTCCTGCATCACAAACACTATTTAAAGATTATTAACCCCTAATCTCCCGGCCGCCCACACCGCCGCTATAATAAACCTAGAGCCCCCCACAACGAAAAATACTATAATAAATTATTAACCCATAAACCTCTGACCTCCCACATCACTAACTCTACATAAATATATTAACCTCTAATCCTAACCCTAACCCCAACGTAACCCTAAGCCTAAACCTAAGCCTAACACCGCCTAACTTAAATATAATTAAAATAAATCTAAATAAACCTTAAAATTATTACCTAAATAATTCCTATTTAAAACTAAATACTTACCTGTAAAATAAAACCTAAGCTAGCTACAATAGAACTAATAGTTATATTGTAGCTATCTTAGGTTATATTTTTATTTCACAGCTAAGTTTGTATTTATTTTAACTAGGTAGACTTGTTAGTAAACAGTTATTAACTATTTACTAGCTACCTAGTTAAAATAAATACAATTTATTGTGAGTTGTGTTCTGCGTGAATTTTGGATATGTATTCTATAGCCTGCCTAGTATTATAGAATAGACAACAGGGGGGACACTTAACGAATAAACTGAAACCTGTGAAACACAAATATTGTATTAAATGCCTAGGTAAAGTATATAAGATCAGAATGAAATAAACTCAATTCATACTTTGCCAAAAAGTGCTAGGCATTCTATAGAATGCCTAAATATCACACTTTGCCTGCAACACACACACACACATATATATATATATATATATATATATATATATATATATATATATATATATATATATATATATATATATATATATATATATATATATATATATATATATATATATATATATATATATATAAGTAGGTTGTGGGAAACAACACTCACCAATTTAGCATCCACCTGGTGCTCAGCAAAAGACAGTACATTCAGTGAAATAGAACTGGATCCAACGGACGGCCTCCGTTGTCTAGTAGTATCCAAGAACAGCCGGCACACAGGAATTTTTCAATAATCCGATTTATTTAGTAAGTGAGAAACCACTATATATATATATATACATACAGGGGCCCCATAAAAGTTTTTTTTATGTAGTGTGCATTTTTATTCACAATGAAATCTTATTTTATTAAAAGTTTTTTTTCTTAAGCTTACACAATAGTCATATGATTTTTTAATTCTCCTAATCCTTAATTAAACATAGTAAAACAACTTTGCAATATATTTTCAGAATGTATTTTGTCTACTTTTCTTGTAATTTAAGTTATAGTTCAGAAAACTGATGGCTTCACAAGCCTAACCTTGCTAAATATTGCCCCCCCCCCCCATTATAGTTTTTTAATCTTATCTTTTCTGCTAAAGCCAAACAATGCAGACTCAAGTCCAGGCAGGCTCCTTCCAAAAAAGAAAGTGGTTAATAGAGTTTGGCCATTTGAAAACAACATTACATTATTTACAATTTAACACTAAGATAAAAAACTTAGTGATAAAGGGAAGCTTTTATCATAAGATAATAGAGGCTTAGTGAACAGTTCTTGTCCATATGAACAAAACTAAATAGATCGGTACGATTATCATAAAACTCTCTCTCCAGAGGTGCCACCGGACAACAAATGTGTCTGGAAGAAGGTGCATACAATATTATCATGAAAATACTGTCTCAAAGATAAGATTACAAAGCCAGAGGGAGCATTTTCTCTTTGCAACTTCATGTCCCTTTAATAGGCTCAGAGGTATCTATCAATTCACATCTTTCTTTCAAGCTATACAAATTAACGTACAGTAAAGTAAAAATGTAACTTTAATGATTCAGATAGGGTAAACAACTTTCCCATTTACTTTTATCATGAAATTTGCTTTGTTCTCTAGGTAGTCTTTGTTGAAGGCTAAAGCTAGCTAGGCTCATAGGCTGATTTGAAGGCCTCCTCTTATCTCAGTGCATTTTATTAGATTTTCACAGCTAGACAGTGCTAGTTCATGTGTACCATATAGCTAACATTGTGCTCACTCCTGTGGAGTTATTTATGAGTCGGCGCTGATTGGCTGAAATGCAAGTTTTTAAAAAGCACCTAGAAAAAGGAGCAGGTTGCAGAGGCTTAGATACAAGGTAATCACAGAGGTAAAATGTGTATTTATATAACAGTGTTGGTTATGAAAAAGTGGGGAATGGGTAACAAAGGATTTATCTATCTTTTTAACTAATAAAAAAAATCAAGTAAACTGTCCCTTTTAAAGGGATTTTGTACTGTAAAATTGTTTTCCCTTTAATGTGCTTCCAGTGACTTGTTAAAGTAGCTGCATAGCATACAATGCATGAAAAATTGCTCCTTTAGGTTATCTTTGTATACGATATAGCTGTTTTACTGATTGAAGCTTCAATCCATTCTTCTCAAGAACGTGCCCATATAAAAGGGCTCAGCCTGCAGAAATAGTAGACTAGCTAATTCAATTTATCTCTCTGATTTATCTCTGTCTATGGCAAGTACTTAAAGTGCCATGAAACAGGTTGAGATCTGTGCATATCCTAAAAGGGCTAAGTAAGTAAAAATAGTTTGCATTAAAAAAATGTTTAAAAATTGCTGGGAAGTATTTTAAAATAATTTTCTAAAATAAGCAAAAATACTTAAAATAGCCATGCTGTCTGGACACTGTGCTCCACCCCTCTTATCAGTGTTTAGACACAGGCATTGTATTTAAACTGAGTTCACAGCTTCTAGGCATGTTCCAGCAGATAATCCCTATTCATTTGTGCATTTTACCAAAACAACAATGGATATAGCTACAGCCATAAAAGGAAATGTGTGGGGGTAGTTAGAGCTGTACAATTCAGAAACTTAAAAGAAAGGGTTAATGGTGAGGCACTGCAGTATAAATTTGCAGGTAAAGTAATTAAAGTACATATTATATTTTGTCTCAATCCCAACTAGTTTTATGTCCCTTTAATGAGAGCAGTGTAAACGGAACCTTTTACTTCATATTTTTCACCTCCCACTGGGAACTTAAAGGGATGGTAAAGTTTCCAATTCGTATTATCAGATCCAGAATAGAAACAAAATTTTAGATGGTCTTGAATTCATCCATTCTAATGAAGGCTATGCTATAACTTACTTTTTAATATAGCAATTCAATTCTAATACCCTGCGCTCCAGGCGCCCACTTCAAAAATAATTTTTTGTTTGTGATCGGACTCTAAGCTACAAAAAATAATAATTGTGTGAGTGCCTTATGGCTAGAGCGCTGATTGGAGAACAGTTATAACCATACAGCTAAAAAAAAAATTACTTTACTTTTGAAGTGGGCAAACGGAGCGTGGGGTATTAGAATTAAATCACTATATTAAAAAGTAAGTTATAGCTTATCTTCCTTAGAATGGATGATGGACTTTAGAATGGATGATGGACTTTAATTACTACTTAATTCCTTTTCATAAATTGTGCTAACAAAATGTATGATTTTAGAACATGTATTATGTAATACATTGCTTAATTGCTGATAAATGCTATGGAGTTGAATTTCCCTTTATGGTCATAAAGTATATTATTGTACATTTTGATTGTTATTCCATAAAAGTATTATTGCAGTAAAGTTGTCTGTCTTGTTTATATTACATTTCTACCTACGTCATGACACAAAAAGTGTATGAATGCTAAGGAATTGCTACATAACATTTGTTGTCATCTTATTTAACAGGGATTCTCAGCTACAAGCCCGGACAGGTAAGCTTCTATACGTCACCTGCTTGGCACACCCCTAAGAGGGAAGAGTTTCTTCCTGGGTACAGGTCTGTGTGAAACTAGAATATGAAACCTTCTCTGTATATAATAATCTGATAGCCTCAATATGGGTGCCCAAACAAACGTCTAAAGGAATAAGGCCACTTTCTGGACAGGTAAATTTGTGAATTCCATACGGACGGACTTTGCTCTTTGGTCTGATTGTTTTACGAAGGATTTAAAAGACAGGTTTTCCTACAGAAGAAACACAGCTCTTGTCTGCTGGCACTAATGAATCTATTCAAATATGTCTGCCCGGCTCCTGCTTTAAGGTAATGTATGACATATTATCTATTATTGTGTTATTGTTATTTCAAGTACTGGATGGTCAAAACAATTTGTTAAGGATGTTGCTGAAAAATTTCAGCTGGCATTAAAAACAGAATTTATTTACTAAAACATTGATTTTTGACCCCAGCAAAGAGCCATCAATATATTTATTTAATTTAACTGAAACAAAAACACAATTATCATGTATATGAAAGAGGAGCAGCAAAACATGCTAAGATATTTTTTTTACATAAGAATGTAAAGTAAATTTAAAGTTAAAGTTAAATTATAGTAAGTACATGATTAAAAAAAACTGAGTCCTGGGACTCTTTTGCTTACTGGCTAATAGGAACTATCACATAAAAAGTTGGTTTAACACAGAAAAACTAATTAAAAACAAAACAAAACTGCAATATATTTTAAAACCTCCTTTAGACGGAACAGATTAAATATCTATCACGTCCCTTTAATTTATCATTATGTTTTTGGTGTTTTTTGCATCTTTTCAGGGACTTGTGAATTCCGGTATTATATTTAGTTTCTCTACCATTTTTACTGCCAAAATATTCCACATAATTGATACTCTTTCTAGCACTTTCTCAAAATACATTTGATTATTTTATTTTGAAAAGTTTATCTCATAACCCCTTAAAATATTTGATAATTTCAGTCAATTTGCCTCTTTCTTTTCTGTCTATACATGATGAGGAAATAAAGTATTTCCTTACAATAGATGTTTTTCCAGCCGTGTATAATTCTAGGCCTTTGAATAATATCTGAACAGTCACCTGTAAACATTGCTTGGATACTTGAGGTGTTTTGGTGACATTACAATATTTTTATACATGTATAGGATACATCAGCAATTAAGTACTAATTTGTACACAAAATACATGTTTTAAAGCATTTACAACAGTATTTTTCTTTGCAAATATTGCATTGTTTTGCAGTCCAGGCATACACCATTTGAAATCACGTTTGAGTATATTTCACTTATCTCCTTTGCTGTGGCCAATTAAAGGGATGCAAAAGCGCAAAACGAAAATGTTTTAATGTGATTGATGCATTTTATTATTATTTTACTAAAGTCAGCTCCAGAGAGGCAGTAAAATACTGGGATCTAGCTGAGCACATGGTTTGAGCTAATAACAAGAGACATATGCATAGCTAGGGTGACCATATTGCCGCTTTAAAAATGGACACATATGAAAAATACATATGTCAGGGTTCTAATACAAAACATTTTTTTTAAACAGCCCTGAATACAGCCCCGACATATGTATTTTTCCTATGTCTTTTTTTTTAAAGCGGCAATATGGTCATCCTATGAATAGCCACCAATCATCAAGCTAGCTTCAATAGTGCAGTGTTACTCATGAGCCTCTCTTGCTATGAATGATCAAGTAATCACTGTGTAGAACATTGCAGGGTCATGGTTCTGAATCCTACAGTATGCCATGTAGCCTCCCTGGGGCAGTGGACAATTGATCATTTTCAGAGCTGAATTACAGGTAATTTGGCAAAATAATGAAAATAAATAGTTTTTAGTTTTTATTAAAGATAATTAAAAATGTTATGGACTTTTAGAAGCTATTACGTTCTTCACAGGGAAAGCTATGAATGTGTATGGGCCAACGCACTGCTTGTAAGCCTATAGATATTACTTGTCCTTTTAAAGTACCACAAAATACAGTAGAATTGAATAATTGGAAATAAAAAGACAATGCGATAGCAATTAGTTTGGATTTTAAATGAGCAGTAGGATATTTTCTGTCAAATTTAAATTTTAATCCAACTTCCCCCTGTATCATGTGACAGGCATCAGCCAATCATAAAATGCATATACGTATATAGTGTGCTCATAAAAAGAATGTGCCCATGTTGATGATGGAAGTATATTGTAAAGTTTTCTTTATCTGAATCATAAAACTTTAATTTTGACTTTAGTGTCCATTTAAAGTCCCCTCCCCCCCTTTCCATGGCACACCTGATATATATTCCAGGTAGGGCTTTGTCCAGGTGAGTGTCTAAGCTTGTTATTCTACAACTAGCAAGGTAATCATTTGCCTGCATTGGATTTACTATTTCCCAACTGGGTATATTTACAGGAAGAGCTGCATGAGGCTGCACTGCTGTTGTTTCCAATGAAATATATAAATGTTACTATTGTTTATATTCACTAAGACTAGTAACCCCTCATATAGCGCAACTTTTAGTCAGGTGATTTATTTTGCTGTTTATAAGGTAACATTTTTTTGGCAATGCTTTTAGTCCGTTGTCTAAACAAGTTATGCATTGTGCAACCCTCTGAATATCCTATATTTAGTACTGAACTTAAATGGAACAGTATACTGTAAAATTGTTTTTCCAATGACTTGTTATATTAGCTGCAGAATATATAATGTATGAGAAATCGCATGTTCAACTTTATTTGTGTATATGAAATAGCTGGTTTTGTGCTTTGAAGTCACAGCCTAATACAATGGGTTAAGTTTGCAGGTAAAATCAGAGCTCATTATGTTATCACTTTGTGTACACACACTTGCTTTCTTATCTTATATTTGTCTGTAAACCAAAGCTCAATACTTAGAGAGAACAATGGAAAATTTATATTTTTTTTTAGTTATCTATTCTACACCCCACTGGGAGTGTAATTTCTTCTGCTGGCTGTGTTTACATTGCCTGTCAATAGCCTGGACTTAAAGTGCCAGTAAACCTAAAAAATAATGTTACATAATTCTGCACATAGTGCAGAATTATATAACATTATATTAGTGCTAGTTTTTTATTACATAATATATCCGGTGATTTTTTATTACAAAAGAGGGTCTCTGTGCTCTACTGAGCGTGTCTGGTTTTCCCTCAGAGCGCATCGGGACAGCTGTCTAGTCACAGCCCGGCCCGACTGCACCTTTACATTCAATGCAGCTCGCTCCTGCTGTCAGACAGAGCAGGAGCGAGCTGCATAATTGTTCAGAATTATATAACATTATTTTTTAGGTTTACTGGCCCTTTAAGTATAGAAACTTTCAGTATAGGTTGGGACACCACAGGCTAAATCAGCTATTTCCCATGCCTAAATAAGGGTAAACAAGCTGCTTGTAAACAATTTAATACACTCCAGCAGGTAAGATGGATCATTAGGATCACATTACAAGGGATACAAGTTTTGAGTAAACTGTCCCTTTAATAATACCTCAAAATAAAATAAAATACAATCAGCTAGATTACGAGTTTTGAGCGCTATAGAGAAATTAACGAACGCAACAAAAGTTACGTTATTTAATTTCCTATAGCGCTGCTATTACAAGTTTTCAAACATACGCCTTTTGCGTGCGATATGGTTGCATTGAGCTCCATACCACACACAATCAGAGCGCTCGTGCACAATTTCCCCATGGACATCAATGGGGAGAGCCGGCCAAAAAAAAACTGCGATTGCGGAAACAAAAGTTCCATAACGCAGCCCCATTGATGTCTATGGGGAAATAAAAAGACAGTTTAAACCTAACACCCTAACATAAACCCTACGTCTAAACACCCCTAATTTGCTTCCCCCAACATCGCCAACACCTGCCTACAGTTCTTAACCCCTAATCCTGATATCGCCACTACCTAAATAAAATGATTAACCCCTAATCTGCCGCTCCCGATATCGCCACCACTATACTACATTTATTAACCCCTAAACCCCCAGCCCCCCACATCGCAACAAGCTAAATTAAACTATATTAACCCCTAAACCTAACCCTAACGTAACCCTAACCCTAACAACCCCTAACTTTAACATAATAAAAATATAGCTAAATTAAATGTTATACTTATTAACTAAATAAACATATTAACCCAAAAACCTCCAGCACCCCACATCGCAACAAGCTAAATTAAACTATATTAACCCTTTAACTTAACCTTAAACCTAATAGTTACATTGTAGCTAGCTTAGGTTTTATTTTTATTTCACAGGTAAGTTTGTATTTATTTTAACTAGGTAGACTAATTAGTAAATAGTTATTAACTATTTACTAGCTACCTAGTTAAAATAAATACAAACTTACCTGTGAAATAAAACCTAACCTGCCTTACACTAAAACCTAACATTACAAAAAATAAAAAACCTACCATTACCAAAAATAAAAAAAAACTATCATTACAAAAAAAATGAAATTATCCAAAAAAATAAAGATTAATCCTATTCTAATACCCTTAAAAAAACACCCCAAAATAAAAAACCATACTCTAGAATAAACTACCAAGGGCCCTTAAAAGGGCCTTTTGGGGAGCCCTTAAAAGGGCCTTTTGTAGAGGATTGCCCTGAGATAAACAGCTCTTTTACTTTAAAAAGAATACAAACACCCCCTAACACTATACAAACCCCCACCCCCCAAACTACCAAGGGCCCTTAAAGGGCCTTTGGGGGGGCCTTAAAAGGGCCTTTTGTAGAGCATTGCCCTGAGATAAACAGCTCTTTTACTTTAGAAAAAACACCCCCTAAAAATATACATTACACAAAATAACAAACAAATTATCAAAAATAAAAAAGAATTACACCTAATCTAATAGCCCTATCAAAATAAAAAAGCCCACCCCCCAAAAAAAACAACTAGCCTACCAAGGGCCTTTTGTGGTGCATTGCCCAAAAGATATCAGCTCTTTTACCTGTAAAAAAATACAACCCCCCCCCCAACAGTAAAACCCACCACCCAACCAACCCCCCAAATAAAAAAAAACTATCTAAAATAACCTAAGCTAACCATTGTTCTGAAAAGGGCATTTGTATGGGCATTGTCCTTAAAAGGGCATTTAGCTCTTTTACTGCCCAGACCCTAAACTAAAAAAAAAAAACACCCAAAAAACCCTTAAAAAAACATAACACCAACCCCCGACGATCCACTTACAGTGGTTAAAGTCCTGCTTGAAGAATCCATCCAGCTGGCAAATTCCTCATTCAGGCGGCCTCTTCGATCTTCATCCAGCCAGCACGGAGCAGGTCCATCCTGAAGACATACGGCGCGGAACATCCTCTTCATACGGTCTCCGCCGTACACTGAATCTTCAATGCAAGGGACACGATTCAAGATGGCTATTAGATTATCTGTAATTCTTTTTTATTTTTGATAATTTGTTATTTTTCTTAATTTAGTGTTTTTTGTTTTTTTTTGTAATTTAGTTCGCTTTTATATTTTGTAATTAGATACTTTTTGTAATTTTTATAGTGTTAGAATTTTTTTATTGGTAGTTTAGTTGTATTTAATTGGTAGTTAGTTTAATTTTAGTTTAACAAATATAATAGTTTAATTGTTAGTTTAAAATTATTTTTTTTAATTTGACAGGTAAGTTTTAATTTAATTTAAGATAGGGAAATTGTAATTTTAATATAAAGTAAGGTGGTCGTTAGGTTTAGGGGTTACTAGTTTATTTTAGTATATTTTGTTGTGGGGGGCTTGCGTTTTAGGGGTTAATAGGTTTATTATAGCGGCGGTGTGGGCGGACGGCAGATTAGGGGTTAATAATATTTAAATAGTGTTTTTTATGCGGGAGGGTGGCAGTTTAGGAGTTAATAACTTTAGTATAGTGGTGACGATGTCGTGGAGCGGTGGAATAGGGGTTAATACATTTTTTAAGTGGCGGCGATGTCAGGAGTGGTATATTAGGGGTTAATAAATTTATTATAGTGTTTTTGATGCGGGAGGGCCTCCGTTTAGGGGTTAATAGTTAGTTTATGGGTGTTTAGTGCACCTTGTAGCAGTTTAGTTCTGAGTTTTATGTTACAGATTTGTAGTGTAAAACTCATAACTACTGACTTTAGATAGCGGTACACATCTTGTCGTTTTCGGCTGTAACGCTTACTTTTCAGCCTCACCAGCAAAACTCGTAATACCGGCGCTATGGGAATCCCAAGAAAAAACGTCATTTTTACGCGTGCGGGACTGACGTTGCGGTTCAGGCTAAAAGGTGCTGTTTTAACGCTGAAAATGCCATATTTTCAGTGGTACAAGACGCAATGCAAAACTTGTAATCTAGCTGTATGTTAGTTACATTTTCTGTATAAAATTAGCTACAATTTATACTGTATAATTGGGCATTAAATACTAAGTATTGAGGTTATTCCCTGCCTTCCTTTAGTCATGGGTGCAGCCATGTTGAAATGTAACTTTCACTACATTCCAGTGCTGACCTATTTGCATATGTACAGCAGCTATTCTTCAGATACCTGCAGTGTAACTAAGGTTCCAAAATGGCAGCACCCATGATTATAGGGAGGTGCATGAAATGTATTTAGTGTTTAATGTCCCTTTTAATGCTACTCAAATTTACAAAATTTGATAAAGGTACTCATGGTTAACCCTTTAACGACCAAGGACGTTCCAGGCACGTCCTACAAAAAGTGTCAGTTAATGACCAAGGACGTGCCTGGCACATCCTCTGGGGTTTCAAGCGCTGGAAGTGGTAAGGGTATTGCAGTGATGCCTCGATATTGAGGCATCACTGCAATACCCTTTTTTACCCACCAATGCAGAGAGAGTGAGAGCCACTCTGTGGCCCTCTCTGCACCTACCAGCGATGGTGCCGATCATTTGTGGGTGGGAGCCGTAGCAGGGAGGCGGGTGGGTGGCCCATCGTTGGAGTAACTTTCGGATCCCTACAGTGCGCGCAAGTGAGCGTGTGCGGGGGGAAGGGGCGTGAGCACGCACATACATCAGATTTACAGAGGGAGAGGAAGGGAGAGGGGAAATACATTTTCTCAAAGGGATCTGGGAGGGGGGAGGGTATTGAGGGGGGCAGCTACACTGCAGAATTTTTATTTATTTATTTTGTTTATTAAAAAAAAAGCATTGTTTATGAGCAAACTGGGTACTGGCAGACAGCTGCCAGTACCCAAGATGGCGGCAAATAGGTAGAGGGGGAGGGTTAGAGAGCTGTATGGGGGGGGGATCAGGGAGGTTGGGGGCTAAGGGGGGGATCCATCACTGCAGACTAAATATAAAAAAATAAAAAAATAAATGCCTTTTATTTTAGTACTGGCAGACTTTCTACCAGTATTTAAGATGGGGGTCAGGGAGGGATCAGGAGGTAGGATGTGTCAAGTGGGAGGCTGATCTCTACACTAATTAACCCTACAAGCTACCTAAGTAACCCCTTAACTGCTGGGCATAATACAAGTGTGGTGCGCAGCAGCATTTAGCGGTCTTCTAATTACCAAAAAGCAGTGCCAAAGCCATATATGTCTGCTATTTCTGAATGAAGGGGATCCCAGAGAAGCATTTAAAACTATTTGTGCCATAATTGCACAAGCTGTTTGTAAATAATTTCAATGAGAAACCTAAAGTTTGTGAAAAAGTTTGTGAAAAAGTTAATGATTTGTTTTATTTGATCGCATTTGGTGGTGAAATGGTGGCATTAAATATAACAAAATGGGTCTAGATCAATACTTTGGGTTGTCTACTAAAAAAATATATACATTTGAAGGGTTATTCAGGTATTGCTGACAGATATCAGTGTTACAATGTAACTATCGCTAATTTAGGGGGGGGGGGTTTGGAAATAGCAAAGTGCTACTTGTACTTATTGCCCTATAAAAATTGGGTATTTCTAAACTCAGGACAAAAATTTTGAAACTATTTAGCATGGGTGTTTTTTGGTGGTTGCAGATGTGTTACAGATTTTGGGGGTCAAAGTTAGAAAAAGTGTATTTTTAAAAATGTTTTCATTATATTTTGTTTATAGTACATCATAATATATGATGAAAATAATGGTATCTTTAGAAAGTCCATTTAATGGCGAGAACTGCTTGTGCAATGCTTTGCGGGGGTTTGTCAATCAACCCAATCGTACGAGATTGGGCGGATTGATATCCGCAGCCTCAGAGGCAGCAAACAAGTTAAGGAGCAGCGGTCTTTAGACCGCTACTTCTTAACTCCTGTTTCCGGCAAGCCTGAAGGGGTATTTGGCCCCATTCGGGCCATGATAAATTGGCCCCATTGTCTGAAAACTAATCCTAGAGATAGGTAACAGGAACAAGTCCTTAAAGGGGCATTAAAATTAATTCTTATATAATCATAAAAAATTATTCACTATATTTGAAAAATATATGCATATATAATAAATGGTTTTAAAGCATTTAAACGCAATTTGTATTTATTTTGTAGTCTATGAAAGCACCACCTAGAAAAGCCACTTGAGTGTTGTATTCTCATCTCCATTATTGTGGCCAGTCAGGGACTTTCATAGATGAGCTGTTGCACATACTAACCAATCAGAATGCAGTATGTAGGAGGGTCAAGGTTCTTCATTCCACTGAATGTACTCCAGCCTCTCTTGAGTGTGGTAAAAATAGAATTTTCTGACAGAAAAAGCAGGCAAAACGAACAGTAAAAGTATATTGCAAAGCTTCTTTCTCCATGTGTAATTAAACATACTTGAAACCAAGACATATTATTTCACAAATCAGAGCATACATTTTTTAAACAACGTTCCAGTTTACTTCTGTTATCAATTATGCTTCAGTCTCTGAATATCCTTTATTAAAGGAGCAGCAAAGCATTACTGAGAGCTAGCAGAACACATCAGTAAGCAAATGACAAAAGGCATATATGTGCAGCCACCTATCAGCAGAAAGCTTCCATCTCCTGAGCCTACCTAGGTATACTTTTCAACAAAGAATGCCAAGAGAACTAAGCAAATTATATAAAAGATGTAAAATGCCCGATCATGGAAGACAAACCCTCCAATTTACCAGTCCATCTGATACTGAATAATGGCCAAATTCAATCACAAATAGAGATATCCTAAAACATTGCCCCCCCATTTCAAGCTGGTTTCCCATACCTTCAAGTCAGACACGCCATTCTAAATAGCCCACACAAGACTGAACTAACCAGGTCACGTACCCCTTTCAAGATACTATGCACTACCCCCTCTATATCAAATCCCATATACCAATCCTATATTATAAAAGGCCAAGTGTTTGTCTGAAGCCGTCATGCGCAGTAGAGACAAACACTTGGCCTTGAGATAGGGAGCGCGAGGTACACAGCATACAAGCAGCTGTGAGATAGGGAGCGCGAGCTACTCAACAGCTGTGAGGTCTGCTGCGTGAGAAGCAGCAACGCGCTCCCCAGACCTCACAACTGTTTGTGGCCGACGGGAGCATCGCGAGGGGGCGTGGCCGGGCGTCGCGAGGGGCGTGGCCGGGCGGGTGTTGCCACGATGGGGCGTGGCCGGACGGGGTCCCACGAAGACAGAGCCAGAGAGGGAGCAGGAGGGGGGGGGAGAGAGCCAAAGAGAAGGGGGGGGGGCAGAGAGCCAAAGAGAAGGGGGGGAGAGAGAGCCAAAGAGAAGGGGGGGGAGAGAGAGCCAAAGAGAAGGGGGGGGGGAGAGAGCCAAAGAGAAGGGGGGGGGAGAGAGAGCCAAAGAGAAGGGGGGGGAGAGAGAGCCAAAGAGAAGGGGGGGGAGAGAGAGCCAAAGAGAAGGGGGGGAAGAGAGCCAAAGAGAAGGGGGGGAAGAGAGCCAAAGAGAAGGGGGGGGAGAGCCAAAGAGGGGGGAGAGAGAGAGCCAAAGAGGAAAAAGAGCCAAAAAGGAGAGAGAGCCAAAGAGGGGGGAGAGAGAGCCAAAGAGGGGGGAGAGAGAGCTAAAGGGGGGGGGGGGAGAGAGCTAAAGGGGGGGAGAGCCAAAGAGGGGGGAGAGAGAGAGCCAAAGAGGAAAGAGAGCCAAAGAGGAGAGCAAAAGAGGGGAGAGAGACAAAGAGGGGGGAGAGAGAGCCAAAGAGGGGGGGGGCAGAGCCAAAGAGGGGGGGGGGAGAGCCAAAGGGGGGGGGGAGAGCCAAAGAGGGGGGGAGAGTGCCAAAGAGGGGGGAGAGAACAAAAGAGGGGGGAGAGAACCAAAGAGGGGAGGGGAGAGCCAAAGAGGGGGGGAGAGAGCCAAAGAGGGGGGGAGCCAAAGGGGTGGGGAGAGCCAAAGAGGGGGGAGAGAGAGAGCCAAAGAGGAGAGAGAGCCAAAGAGGGGGGAGAGAGAGCCAAAGAGGGGGGAGAGAGAGCCAAAGAGGGGGGAGAGAGAGCCAAAGGGGGGGGGGAGAGAGCCAAAGGGGGGGGAGCCAAAGAGGGGGGGAGAGAGAGAGCCAAAGAGGAGAGAGAGCAAAAGAGGGGAGAGAGCCAAAGAGGGGGGGGGAGAGCCAAAGAGGGGGGGGGGGGAGCCAAAGAGGGGGGAGGAGAGCCAAAGGGGGGGAGAGAACAAAAGAGGGGGGAGAGAGAGCAAAAGAAAGGATGGAGAGAGCCAAAGAGGGGAGAGAGAGAGCAAAAGAGGGGAGAGAGAGAGCAAAAGAGGGGAGAGAGAGAACAAAGGAGAGGGGGGAGAGAAAGCAAAAGAGAGGGGGGAAAGAAAGCAAAAGAGAGGGGGGAGAGAGCAAGGGGTGGGACCGCTGTTCTGAAAAAAATGGCCCGTGTACACGGGCTTTAGTACTAGTTATCTATAAACTACTTAGGGGCTCTTTCCTTACCAATAGACCGGCTTATATAGTGAAATGGGAAAGATAACCCAATTCCTCCTTAACACACACTCAATAGAAACATATTTTTAATATGACCAAGAAGTCACCTATCTCCTTAATAATAGCTGAAATGAATTACAAACTACTCTCCAGGTGGTACCTTACCCCACACCATTTACCCAGCATATTTCCCAATGCTTCTTCACTCTGCTGGAGACATTGTGGTGAGGTAGGAACTCTCTCACATATCTGGTGGCCCTTTCCCCTCCTCAAAGACTACTGAGAAAAAATCAATGACTGTATTAACAAAACTATAGGGTCCTCTATTAAAATCTACACCACTATTATACTTGTTATTTTATTAGGGGTAGAGTAGGTGTAATTAGTTTAAAATTGTTGTAATATTTTTCTTATGTTTGTAAATATTTTTTTATTTTTTGTAACTTAGTTCTTTTTTATTTTTTGTACTTTAGTTAGTTTATTTCATTGTAGTTATTTGTAGATATTGTATTTAATTAATGTATTGATAGTGTAGTGTTAGGTTTAATTGTAGGTAATTATAGGTATTTTATTTAATTAATTTAATGATAGTATAGTGTTAGGTTTAATTGTAACTTAGGTTAGGATTTATTTTACAGGTAATTTTGTTATTATTTTAACTAGGTAGCTATTAAATAGTTCTTAACTATTTAATAGCTATTGTACATGGTTAAAATAATTACAAAGTTGTCTGTAAAATAAATATTAATCCTAAAAACAGAATTTATGCTTACCTGATAAATTACTTTCTCCAACGGTGTGTCCGGTCCACGGCGTCATCCTTACTTGTGGGATATTCTCTTCCCCAACAGGAAATGGCAAAGAGTCCCAGCAAAGCTGGTCACATGATCCCTCCTAGGCTCCGCCCACCCCAGTCATTCGACCGACGGACAGGAGGAAATATATATAGGAGAAACCATATGATACTGTGGTGACTGTAGTTAGAGAAAATAATTCATAAGACCTGATTAAAAAACCAGGGCGGGCCGTGGACCGGACACACCATTGGAGAAAGTAATTTATCAGGTAAGCATAAATTCTGTTTTCTCCAACATTGGTGTGTCCGGTCCACGGCGTCATCCTTACTTGTGGGAACCAATACCAAAGCTTTAGGACACGGATGAAGGGAGGGAGCAAATCAGGTCACCTAAATGGAAGGCACCACGGCTTGCAAAACCTTTCTCCCAAAAATAGCCTCCGAAGAAGCAAAAGTATCAAATTTGTAAAATTTGGCAAAAGTGTGCAGTGAAGACCAAGTCGCTGCCTTACATATCTGGTCAACAGAAGCCTCGTTCTTGAAGGCCCATGTGGAAGCCACAGCCCTAGTGGAGTGAGCTGTGATTCTTTCAGGAGGCTGCAGTCCGGCAGTCTCATAAGCCAATCGGATAATGCTTTTAAGCCAAAAGGAAAGAGAGGTAGAAGTCGCTTTTTGACCTCTCCTTTTACCAGAATAAACAACAAACAAGGAAGATGTTTGTCTGAAATCTTTAGTAGCCTCTAAATAGAATTTTAGAGCACGGACTACGTCCAAATTGTGTAACAAACGTTCCTTCTTTGAAACTGGATTCGGACACAAAGAAGGTACAACTATCTCCTGGTTAATATTTTTGTTGGAAACAACTTTTGGAAGAAAACCAGGCTTAGTACACAAAACCACCTTATCTGCATGGAACACCAGATAGGGCGGAGAACACTGCAGAGCAGATAACTCTGAAACTCTTCTAGCAGAAGAAATTGCAACCAAAAACAAAACTTTCCAAGATAATAACTTAATATCTACGGAATGTAAGGGTTCAAACGGAACCCCTTGAAGAACTGAAAGAACTAGATTTAGACTCCAGGGAGGAGTCAAAGGTCTGTAAACAGGCTTGATCCTAACCAGAGCCTGAACAAATGCTTGAACATCTGGCACAGATGCCAGTCTTTTGTGAAGTAAAACAGATAAAGCAGAGATCTGTCCCTTCAGAGAACTTGCAGATAATCCTTTCTCCAAACCTTCTTGTAGAAAGGATAGAATCTTAGAACCGTTACTGTCACTTTAAATTTCAAACTGAAAACACTTTATTACTGAATATGTGAAAAAGTATGAAGGAATTGTTCAAAATTCACCAAAATTTCACCACAGTGTCTTAAAGCATTAAAAGTATTGCACACCAAATTTCAGAGCTTTAACCCTTAAATTAACGGAACCGGAGCCGTTTTTACATTTAACCCCTATACAGTCCCAGAATGAGGCTCTGTCTATAACTAGAAAGGCCCCCATCTGAAAAAGGTGTCCAACACAGTGCCTGCCGTTTTTCTAAACGTTCCCCAAGATTATAATACCAATAATTAGTTAGAATCTGCATAATATGCCTAGTAAAGCAATTGTTTTAGCCCAGAAAAATGTCTACCAGTTTTTAAGCCCTTTTTGAAGCCCTTTATTCTTTTATGTTTAACTAAGAAAATGGCTTACCGGTCCCCATGAGGGGAAATGACAGCCTTCCAGCATTACATGGTCTTGTTAGAAATATGGCTAGTCATACCTTAAGCAGAAAAGACTGCTAACTGTTTCCCCCAACTGAAGTTACTTCATCTCAACAGTCCTGTGTGGAAACAGCAATCGATTTTAGTTACTGTCTGCTAAAATCATCTTCCTCTTACAAACAGAAATCTTCATCCTTTTCTGTTTCAGAGTAAATAGTACATACCAGCACTATTTTAAAATAACAAACACTTGATAGAAGAATAAAACTACATTTAAACACCAAAAAACTCTTAACCATCTCCGTGGAGATGTTGCCTGTGCAACGGCAAAGAGAATGACTGGGGTGGGCGGAGCCTAGGAGGGATCATGTGACCAGCTTTGCTGGGACTCTTTGCCATTTCCTGTTGGGGAAGAGAATATCCCACAAGTAAGGATGACGCCGTGGACCGGACACACCAATGTTTGAGAAATAGCTACAATGTAATTATAATTTATATTGTAGCTATATTAGGATTTATTTTACAGGTAAGTATTTATCTTTAAATAGGAATAATTTATTTAATAAGAGTTAATTTATTTCGTTAGATTAAAATTATATTTAATTTAGGGGGGTGTTAGTGTTAGGGTTAGACTTAGCTTTAGGGGTTAATACATTTATTAGAATAGCGGTGAGCTCCGGTCGGCAGATTAGCGGTTAATAAGTGTATGCAGGTGGAGGCGACGTTGAGGGGGGCAGATTAGGGGTTAATAAATATAATATAGGGGTCGGTGGTGTTAGGGGCAGCAGATTAGGTGTACATAGCTATAATGTAGGTGGCGGCGCTTTGTGGTCGGCAGATTAGGGGTTAATTATTGTAGGTAGCTGGCGGCGACATTGTGGAGGGCAGATTAGGGGTTAATAAATATAATACAGGGGTCGGCGGTGTTAGGGGCAGCAGATTAGGGGTACATAAGTATAACGTAGGTGGCGGTCGGCAGATTAGGGGTTAAAAAAATTTAATCGAGTGGCGGCGATGTGGGGGGACCTCGGTTTAGGGGTACATAGGTAGTTTATGGGTGTTAGTGTACTTTAGAGTACAGTAGTTAAGAGCTTTATGAACCGGCGTTAGCCCAGAAAGCTCTTAACTACTGACTTTTTTCTGCGGCTGGAGTTTTGTCGTTAGATTTCTAACGCTCACTTCAGCCACGACTCTAAATACCGGAGTTAGAAAAATCCCATTGAAAAGATAGGATACGCAATTTACGTAAGGGGATCTGCTGTATGGAAAAGTCGCGGCTGAAAAGTGAGCGTTAGACCCTTTTTTGAGTGACTCCAAATACCGGAGTTAGCCTAAAACCAGCGTTAGGAGCCTCTAACGCTGGTTTTCACGGCTACCGCCAAACTCCAAATCTAGGCCATAGTTAATATAGTTATTATATTATATATATTAACCCTAATTATATTAGGGTTAATATAGTTAATATAGTTATTATATTATATATATTAACTATATTAACCCTATCTAACTCTAACACACCTAACTTAATTATTATTAAAATAAATCTAAATAATATTAATAATATTAACTAAATTATTCCTATTTAAATCTAAATACTTACCTATAAAATAAACCCTATGATAGCTACAATATAATTAATAATTACATTGTAGCTATTTTACGGTTTATACTTATTTTACAGGTAACTTGGTATTTATTTTAACTAGGTACAATAGCTATTAAATAGTTAATAACTATTTAATAGCTACCTAGTTAAAATATTTACCAATTTACCTGTAAAATAAATCCTAACCTAAGTTACAAATACACCTACACTATCAATAAATTAAATAAACTACAAATATCTAAACTAAAATACAATTAAATACCCTAAACTAAATTACAAAAAATAAAAAAAGATTACAAGAATTTTAAGCTACTTACACCTAATCTAAGCCCCCTAATAAAATAATAAAGCTCCCCAAAATAAAAAAATGTCCTACCCTATTCTAAATTAAAAAATAACCAGATCTTTTACCAGCCCTTAAAAGGGCTATTGGCGGGGCATTTCCCCAAAGTAATCAGCTCTTTTGCCTGTAAAAAAAAAACACAAGAGCACTATTTCCAGTCATGTAGTGCTCCAGATGCTACCTAGGTATCTCTTCAACACAGAATATCATGGGGCTGAAGCAAATTTGATAATAGAAGCAATTTGGAAACTTTTTAAAAAAATTTAATGCATGACTAGACGTACAAAAATGGAGCTCCTATGCCTAAATTAAAAAATTGACTTTATTTTCAGTAAAAATCGATCTCATACTACATGTGGATAACTGCTAACTAACCCTTAACCGAAGGATAACTGACTTGAGCCAGCTTATAGGTCTAACTTGCCGACTGACAATCTTTACTTGGGGAAATTACCGGGGCCTACTATCTCTGATACTAACTTAAGCCTGAACCCGAGGCTCCTTGCAAAATGGAGGAGAATCCAGAACTTTTGTATACCATGCTTCAGGACCTAGATCGGCGGATGACTAGCTGTTTTCTTGATTTAACGGCCACGCTAAAATCAGAGTTGAGAGGGACGCTCTGCAATACTCTATCTAGCAAGGAACATAGAGCCACGCGGACGGAAATGTCCCGGGAAAGCCTGCTTGTGACATTTCCCCAATCTACCCTACTGTGCTGCTACGGTAATGACATGGGAGTTACATCCTTAACCTACCATGATCCGCCTTTAAGTGGTCACCCTCCAGCTACATTGAACATCCCCGCGGCACCGGACCGGTTTCCGCTAAGTGAGAAATCACGACAGCCTTCTGACCCCACGCTGTACCTTATAGTTTGTGATGAGCGGCGTTTGCTGCTAACCCCTCAGGTGATGGTGGAGAAAATAGTCAAGCTTTCAGGAGGCGGCCTCTTTCCATCTACCCTGGCGGTATCTCTCCCCAGAGAGATCCGCAGAGAAGTCACAGAGTCAGACGCAACGGATCTTTCAATAGAGCTCTTCAGGCGGCCTTCAGTCGAAGCAACGCTAGGAACCAAGGTAATCCTGGCCATCTTCCCATCTGCACTTATCGAGAGCAAGGCTAGCAAACTACGATTGGGCATAGGTTAACTTTACTTCCCCTCACGGACACGCACCCAGAAGTTTGCCCTCCGTGATGTTCATAAATGTTTATCCTCTTGGATACCTATAAAGGCCAGCTTTGCGGAGGGTTATTCACGGCACTGCTATTTAATAGAAGACTTTTTCTATAATCTCTCTATATGAATCCTATCCAGCTTAAAACTGTACTTTTATCTAACAATGTCGATTTAAGAGTATGTTTGCCAATGTTAGCCTATAAAAATGTTCTGTTGGGGTTCATTACCTGCAGAGGTAGGCTAAAGACTGAGACTTGTCTATACACCCTGAAGAGCTCAGTTATTGCACAAACCACAAGCCCTGAGCGTCGTTGTGAGGTTGTTCTACCTGATCCTATCGCTGGATAAACTTAAAATTTGGGCTTTAAACTAAATTTGTTGTTTGAACTTTAATTTTATGTTTACATATTAATGTATACTGTTGTTAAATTATTAACTGCCTATACATAAGGGGGTATCTATAGGTTCACTAAGGTATTTCACATCTGTACCCCCCAGGTTTGTCTTGCCTTCCTATCCACATTTACTTTGGTGAGGATTTCTCTGTAATGTGAATATAAGTTTCACTCTTCCTTCTTTCTTCTTATCCTTTGCTCGATACTAGATAAAATAGGATAGTGCAATTATATATGCGTACAGACCAAATCTAAATTTGCTAAGGTCAATGCCTAAGCAACACAATACACCCATCTATATCCTTATCTGGTATGCTTGCTATAAACTTCGCTGAATTATACTACCTAGCTATCGCACAATAGTGTAATGCCAGCTCCTTTAACACTGCGCTGTCACACAGTAACTTACGCACATATGTCATGATACTGGATGCTGTATATGGGCTGTAACTTTATTGATAGTAACCAGCAAACCGGGGCTCCTAAGCCTTGCCGTTTCTTAATATATGTGTATACTAGACATATTTTAAATGTAAGAGACAATATATTTTAGCAGCTATTCTGTTCAACAACAGATTTAGCCAGACTCTCTATCTCTCTGTTCATATGCAAGTATTGCCTTTTAGTTGATAACTGTCATACACCTGTACTTTTGCAACTCACTATGTAAGATAAGCTCACACGAGGTCCTAACTATCCTCAGAATGCCCAACTGCTAGCTATGTCACAGCTCATTTGTGTTCAGTCTAACAAGATGGCAATGTCTTAGCTTAATATATATCTGGTAGTATACTTTAATACTAGTTGCATATTGTATATTCTATCTGACAGTTGCTACTAGCTGCCGCGAAAACAAGTATTATCACCTCATTCTCATCAGTGCAGACAACTACAGAAATTACCTTGTTCTTCATGTTATATGTTCTATCTGCTTAGCTCTTCAGTAATCATACTATTTATATAGATCAAATCTAATATAGGCTTATCAGCTTGAAGTTTATATATGCTGTATGTATTCTAACTCATGTGAATATGGATAGTGACTAATGCATATGCCTTACACTCCCACATTTTATTTGTGCCATATTATTATTGATGACTGGTTTTGAGACTATATGTACATAATACCTGTATAAGTACTGCTAAATATAGCAGTTACTTGACCCGGTTAGGATTAGCTGACCCTTAGATATTATATGCCTATAAATCTGTATCTAGGTGTACCTTAGCATCCTGGTCCATATTCAACCTAGTACTATGCATTGCTGGATCACTTCTTACCCTAATTTTAACTCCTATCAAGAATTGTATAATTCACATTTATACGTAATATAGGTCCGCAGCTCCTTACTGTTCTAGAGGTAAATATCTTGTGTTTAAGCATGCTCTGTTCTTTGTTTGGTATTATATAGACTTAACTCTATTCTTAGACCTACAGGTACTTGCTCATGTTGGCTAATTGTTATACAATTATTATGCTATATATTGTCTGTTTTGGTGTGGTTTCCTCATGTTCTCTAAGTCTTAGATATGCTTAAAATATTTCTCAAAGGTACTAAGATAGATAGATTATTGACTACACTACATCACATAAGCCTTGAACTATGCCAATAACTAGATGTTTATACCCAAGACAATAGCTACTAGCCCAGACAATAAAGCATCTGCTCCATCTCATATAGACACATAAATTTTGCAACTTATAACAACCCTTCTGCAACTCATCTACTCTTTAGCCTATATATAACTACAGGAGGCTTTAGTAATTTCCCCACTTAAATCCATATATATTGTAGAGTACATTGGCATTACTTAAACTCCAATAACATAAGAGCCTTACGATCGGATATTTCTAAGTCCACTCCAGACACCCTATGTTACTTGCATTTATACATGGCTCCGTCCCCCCCACCTCCTTTCCCTATGCGCATAGCGGTGCTTACCCGCTGAATATCCCCCTCCCCCCTATATAGCTCAGCCCAAGAGTGGCTGATACTCATGTTAAATCTCCACAGGCTGTTATGTTGGTCTTAGGTAAAACACTATTGGCATGTGGACTTCATACGCTGTTAATATAAAATGAAGTTCTATTTCATCTCGCCTAAGACATTGTCTATCTTCATATTCAGATTTGAAATATATATGCATATTGCCTACTTTATAATACCTCTATATAGACAATGTATTATTTTCTCTGTTGTAACCTTGGCCTTAGGGCGAGTTCTTGTTGTCATGATATATGCTTTAACTTCAATAAAAAAATAATTTTCAAAAAAAAAAAAAACACAATACCACCCCCCAACATTACAACCCACCACCCACATACCCCTACTCTAAACCCACCCAAACCCCCCTTAAAAAAACCTAACACTAACCACCAGAAGATCTCCCTACCATGAGTCGTCTTCACACAGCCGGGCCAAACTCTTCATCCAGATGTGGTCCTCCATCCCGGCGATGTCTTCATCCAAGCGGCAAAGAAGAGGTCTTCCATCCCGGCGATGTCTTCATCCAAGCGGCAAAGAAGAGGTCCTCCATCGGTGCGAAGTCTTCCTCCAAGCGGCATCTTCAATCTTCTTTCTTCCGGCTTCTTCCGACCTCCGACGCGGAACATCCAGCTGGCCCGACGACTGAACGACGAATTAAGTTTCCTTTAAATGACGTCATCCAAGATGGCGTCCCTCAAATTCCGATTGGCTGATAGGATTCTATCAGCCAATTGGAATTAAGGTAAGAAAATCTGATTGGCTGATTCAATCAGCCAATCAGATTCAAGTTCAATCCGATTGGCTGATCCAATCAGATTGAGCTCGCATTCTATTGGCTGATCGGAACAGCCAATAGAATGCGAGCTCAATCTGATTATTCCTACCTTAATTCCGATTGGCTGATAGAATCCTATCAGCCAATCGGAATTCGAGGGACGCCATCTTGGATGACGTCCCTTAAAGGAACCTTCATTCGTCGGGAGTTTGTCATGGAGGAAGGATGTTCCGCATCGGCGGGATGAAGATGGAGCCGGAAGAAAGAAGATTGAAGATGCCGCTTGATAGAAGACTTAAGCCGGATGATGGACCTCTTCAGCCCCCGCTTGGATAAAGACTTCAGCCGGATGATGGACCTCTTCAGCCCCCGCTTGGATGAAGACTTCAGCCGGATAATGGACCTCTTTTACAGGCAAAACAGCAGAATTCTTTGGGGCATGCCCCGCAAAAGGCCCTTTTAAGGGCTGGTAAGGTAAAAGAGCTTTACAATTTTTATTGTAGAATAGGGTAGGGCATTTTTTTATTTTGGGGGGCTTTGTTATTTTATTAGGGGGCTTAGAGTAGGTGTAATTAGCTTAAAATTGTTGTAACATTTTTATAATGTTTGTAAATTATTTTTTTATTTTTTGTAACTTAGTTCTTTTTTTATTTTTTGTACTTTAGTTAGTGCATTTATTTGTATTTATTGATAGGTATTTGTATTTAATTTATTTAATGATAGTGTAGTGTTAGGTTTAATTGTAACTTAGGTTAGGATTTATTTTACTGGTAATTTGGTAATTATTTTAACTAGGTAGCTATTAAATAGTTATTAACTATTTAATAGCTATTGTACCTGGTTAAAATAAATACAAAGTTGCCTGTAAAATAAATATTAATCCTAAAATAGCTACAATATAATTATTATTTATATTGTAGCTATATTAGGGTTTATTTTACAGGTAAGTATTTAGCTTTAAATAGGAATAATTTATTTAATAAGATTTATTTTATTTCGTTAGATAAAAATTATATTTAACTTAGGGGGGTGTTAGGGTTAGGGTTAGACTTAGTTTTAGGGGTTAATACATTTATTAGAGTAGCGGTGAGGTCTGGTCGGCAGATTAGGGGTTAATAATTGTAGGTAGGTAGCGGCAACGTTTGGGGGGGCAGATTAGGGGGTTATAAATATAATATAGGGGTCGGCGGGGGTTAGGGGCAGCAGATTAGGGGTTCATAGGGATAACGTAGGTTGCGGCGGTGTACGGAGCGGCAGATTAGGGGTTAAAAATAATATGCATGGGTCAGCGATAGTGGGGGCGGCAGATTAGGGGTTAATAAGTGTAAGGTTAGGGGTGTTTAGACTCGGGGTACATGTTAGGGTGTTAGGTGCAGACATAGGAAGTGTTTCCCCATAGGAAACAATGGGGCTGCGTTAGGAGCTGAACGCTGCTTTTTTGCAGTTTTTTTTTCAGCTCAAACGGCCCCATTGTTTTGGAAGCTGGCCACGTCCATAAGCACCGCTGGTATTGAGAGTTGCAGTGGCGGTAAATTATGCTATACGCTCCCTTTTTGGAGCCTAACGCAGCCCTTCTGTGAACTCTAAATACCAGCGGTATTTAAAAGGTGCGGGGGGAAAAATACACGCGTAGCTAACGCACCCCTTTGGCCACAAAACTCTAATTAGGGTTAATATAGTTAATATAGGTGGCGGCGGTGTAGGGGGATTAGATTAGGGGTTAATGTATTTAATATAGGTGGCGGCGGTGTAGGGGGATTAGATTAGGGGTTAATACATTTATTATAGGTGGCGGCGGTGTAGGGGGATTTAGATTAGGGGTTAATACATTTATTATAGGTGGCGGCGGTGTAGGGGGATTTAGATTAGAGGCAAAAGAGCTGATTACTTTGTGATAATGCCCCGCAAAAAGCCCTTTTAAGGGCTGGTAAAAGAGCTGGTTACTTTAGGGTAATGCCCCGCAAAAAGCCCTTTTAAGGGCTGGCAATAGAGCTGTTTAATTTGGGGTAATGCCACGCAAAAAGCCCTTTTCAGGGCTATTTGTAGGGTTAGACTTAGGTTTAGTGGTAGGGATATTTTAGTATTTTAGGGGTTAATTAATTTAATATAGCTGGCGGCGGTGTAGGTGGATTAAATTAGGGGTTAATAATTTTAATATAGTTGGCGGCGGGGTAGGAGCTCACATTAGGGGGTAGGTAATGTAGGTGGCAGCGGTGTAAGGAGATCACATTAGGGGGTAGGTAATGTAGGTGGCGGCGGAGTAAGGGGCTCACATTAGGGGGTAGTTAATATAGGTGGCGGCGGTGTAAGGGGCTCACATTAGGGGGTAGGTAATGTAGGTGGCGGCGGAGTAAGGGGCTCACAGGGGGTCGTTAATGTAGGTGGCGACGGGGTATGTGAGCGGCGGTTTAGGGGTTAAATACTTTATTAGGGATTGCGTCGGGGGACCACGGTTGACAGGTAGATAGACATTGCGCATGCGTTAGGTGTTAGGTTTTATTTTGCGGGTAGTTTAGGGAGATACAGGGCTCCAATAGACAGCGTAAGGCTTACTACGCCTGCAATTTGTGGCGAGGTGAAAATGGAGTAAGATTTCTCCATTTTCGCCACGTAAGTCCTTACGCTGTATATTGGATTCCAAACTGGGCTGGTTTGGTATACCTGTCTATGGGCCAAAAAACTACGTCCGAATATACTTCTATGTTACGCCGTATATGTGATACCAAACCAGCGCAAAATTTGGCGTTGCCGGCTTTTGCGGGCGACGCTGCATATCGGATCGACGCCAAGGAAAGAGGTGTTACTGTGTTCATTTGTGGCTTTAATTTCAGCTGTTACAAAATTAGTTAAAGGGACAGTGTACTGTAAAATTGTTTTAACTTAAATGGATATGAAACCCACATATTTTCTTTCATAACAGAGCATGTGCTTTTAAACAACTTTCCAATTTCCTCTTTGTATCCTTTGTTGAAAAGGATACCTAGGTAGGCTCAGGAGCTGCTGATTGGTGGGTGCACATGTATGCCTCATGTTATTTGCTCGCCCAATGTGTTCAGTGGCTCCCAGTAGTGCATTGTTGCTTCTACAAACTAAGGATTACATTCAAATGAAGCTAATTAGATAATAGAATTAAATTGAAAAAAAAATGTGTTTTATGCCCCTTTAATGTGTTTCCAGTGACTTGTTAAACCAGTTACAGAGTTATGTATAAGAAATTGCTTCTTTCGGTTTATATGTGCATTTGAAATAGCTGTTTTTGTTGAAACCACAACCCATTAAAATTGGTTGAACTTCCAGTGAAATAAGATCTTATTATTTTATCTCTTTCTGTACACACACATGCTTCTTTATATTATCTCTGTCCGTATACCAAAGCCTAATACTTAGGGCCCAATGATCTAAAGGTCTCTGGGATGGCGAGGTTTTTAAAGAATGCTCGCCAGTACTTCTATTTCCCTGGTGAAAATGGGCATATACTACATTTTCATATGAAAAGTGCACAGCAAAATCTGTATTTTAAACATTATACAAAATGAATAATTGAACCATTCACACAAAATAAGCAGGGACAATTGTATAGTTAAGGTGCATAAAGGGAAATTGTTCACAAAAAACACAATTTATGCTTACCTGATAAATTTATTTCTCTTGTGGTGTATCCAGTCCACGGATCATCCATTACTTGTGGGATATTCTCATTCCCAACAGGAAGTTGCAAGAGGACACCCACAGCAGAGCTGTAATATAGCTCCTCCCCTAACTGTCATAGCCAGTCATTCGACCGAAAACAAGCCGAGAAAGGAGGAACCATAGGGTGCAGTGGTTACTGTAGATTAAATTGAAAAATTACCTGCCTTAAAATGACAGGGCGGGCCGTGGACTGGATACACCACAAGAGAAATAAATTTATCAGGTAAGCATAAATTGTGTTTTCTCTTGTAAGGTGTATCCAGTCCACGGATCATCCATTACTTGTGGGATACCAATACCAAAGCTAAAGTACACGGATGAAGGGAGGGACAAGGCAGGTACTTAAATGGAAGGAACCACTGCCTGTAAAACCTTTCTCCCAAATATAGCCTCCGAAGAAGCAAAAGTATCAAATTTGTAAAATTTTGAAAAAGTATGAAGCGAAGACCAAGTCTCCGCCTTGCAAATCTGTTCAACAGAAGCCTAATTTTTAAAGGCCCAAGTGGAAGCCACAGCTCTAGTCGAATGAGCTGTAATCCTTTCAGGAGGCTGCTGTCCAGCAGTCTCATAGGCTAAGCAGATTATGCTTCTTAGCCAAAAAGAAAGAGAGGTTGCCGAAGCCTTTTGACCTCTCCTCCGTCCAGAGTAGACAACAAACAAAGCAGATGTTTGACGAAAATCTTTAGTAGCTTGTAAGTAAAACTTTAAAGCACGGACCACGTCCAGATTGTGTAATAGACGTTCCTTCTTCGAAGAAGGATTAGGACACAAGGATGGAACAACAATCTCTTGATTGATATTCTTGTTAGATACCACCTTAGGTAAGAACCCAGGTTTGGTACGCAGGACTACCTTATCCGTATGAAAAATCAGATAAGGAGAATCACATTATAAGGCAGTTAGCTCAGAGACTCTACGAGCCGAGGAAATAGCTACTAAAAAAAAAAAGAACTTTCCAAGATAAAAGTTTGATATCTATGGAATGAAGAGGTTCAAACGGAACTCCTTGAAGAACCTTAAGAACCAAATTTAAGCTCCATGGTGGAGCAACAGTTTAAACACAGGCTTGATTCTAACTAAAGCCTGACAAAATGCCTGAACGTCTGGAACATCTGCCAGACGCTTGTGCAAAAGAATAGACAGAGCAGAAATCTGTCCCTTTAAGGAACTAGCTGACAATCCTTTTTCCAAACCTTCTTGGAGAAAAGATAATAACCTGGGAATCCTGACCTTACTCCATGAGTAACCCTTGGATTCACACCAATAAAGATATTTACGCTATATCTTATGTTAAATTTTCCTGGTGACAGGCTTTCGTGCCTGTATTAAGGTATCAATAACTGACTCGGAGAAGCCACGCTTTGATAAAATCAAGCGTTCAATCTCCAGGCAGTCAGCCTCAGAGAAATTAGATTTGGATGGTTGAAAGGACCCTGAAGTAGAAGGTCCTGTCTCAGAGGTAGAGACCATGGTGGAAAGGATGACATGTCCACTAGATCTGCATACCAGGTCCTGCGTGGCCACGCAGGTGCTATCAGAATCACCAACGCTCTCTCCTGCTTGATCTTGGCAATCAGTCGAGGGAGCAGAGGAAACGGTGGAAACACATAAGCCAGGTTGAAAGACCAGGGTGCTGCTAGAGCATCTATCAGTGTCGCCTTGGGATCCCTGGACCTGGATCCGTAACATGGAAGCTTGGCGTTCTGGCGAGACGCCATGAGATCCAGTTCTGGTTTGCCCCAACGATGAATCAGTTGTGCAAAAACCTCCGGATGGAGTTCCCACTCTCCCGGATAAAAAGTCTGACGACTTAGAAAATCCGCCTCCCAGTTCTCTACACCTGGGATATGGATAGCTGATAGGTGGCAAGAGTGAATCTCTGCCCAGCGAATTATTTTTGAAACTTCTAACATCGCTAGGGAACTTCTTGTTCCCCCTTGATGGTTGATGTAAGCTACAGTCGTGATGTTGTCCGACTGAAATCTGATGTACCTCAGAGTTGCTAACTGAGGCCAAGCCTGAAGAGCATTGAATATCGCTCTTAGTTCCAGAATATTTATTGGAAGGAGAGACTCCTCCTGAGTCCACGATCCCTGAGCCTTCAGGGAATTCCAGATTGCACCCCAACCTAGAAGACTGGCATCTGTTGTTACAATTGTCCAATCTGGCCTGCGAAAGGTCATACCTTTGGACAGATGGACCCGAGATAGCCACCAGAGAAGAGAATCCCTGGTCTCTTGGTCCAGATTCAGTTGAGGGGACAAATCTGTGTAATCCCCGTTCCACTGACTGAGCATGCATAGTTGCAGCGGTCTGAGATGTAAGCCATGTCCATGTACATTGCCGCTACCATTAAGCCGATTACTTCCATACACTGAGCCACCAAAGGGCGCAGAATGGAATGAAGAACCCGGCAGGAATTTAGAAGCTTTGATAACCTGGACTCCGTCAGGTAAATTTTCATTTCTACAGAATCTATCAGAGTCCCTAGAAAGGAAACTCTTGTGAGTGGGGATAGAGAACTCTTTTCCTCGTTCACTTTCCACCCATGCGACCTCAGAAATGCCAGTACTACGTCCGTATGAGACATGGCAATTTGGAAGTTTGACGCCTGTATCAGGATGTCGTCTAAATAAGGGGCTACTGCTATGCCCCGCGGCCTTAGGACCACCAGAAGCGACCCTAGAACCTTTGTAAAGATTCTTGGGGCTGTAGCTAATCCAAAGGGAAGAGATACAAACTGGTAATGCCTGTCTAGAAAGGCAAACCTGAGAAACCGATGATGATCTTTGTGTATCGGAATGTGAAGATAAGCATCCTTTAGATCCACTGTAGTCATATATTGACCCTCCTGGATCATTAGTAGGATGGTACGAATAGTTTCCATCTTGAATGATGGAACTTTGAGGAATTTGTTTAAGATCTTTAGATCCAAAATTAGTCTGAAGGTTCCCTCTTTTTTGGGAACCACAAACAGATTTGAGTAAAAACCCTGTCCCTGTTCCTTCTTTGGAACTGGATGGATCACTCCCATAACTAGGAGGTCTCGTACACAGTGTAAGAATGCCTCTCTCTTTATCTGGTTTGCAGATAATTGTGAAAGGTGAAATCTCCCTTTTTTAGGGGGAAGCTTTTAAGTCCAGGAGATATCCCTGGGATATAATTTCCAACGCCCAGGGATCCTGAACATCTCTTGCCCACGCCTGGGCGAAGAGTGAAAGTCTGCCCCCTACTAGATCCGTTACTGGATAGGGGACCGTTCCTTCATGCTGTCTTAGAGGCAGCAGCAGTCTTTTTGGCCTGCTTACCTTTTTTCCAGGTCTGGATTGGTCTCCAGACCGTCTTGGATTGAGCAAAAGTTCCCTCTTGTTTAGCATTAGAGGACGTTGATGCCGCACCTGCCTTGAAGTTTCGAAAAGCACGAAAATTAGACTGATTGGCCCTAGATTTGGACCTGTCCTGAGGAAGGGCATGACCTTTTCCTCCAGTGATATCAGCAATAATCTCCTTCAAACCAGGCCCGAATATGGTCTGCCCCTTGAAGGGAATGTTAAGTAGCTTAGATTTTGAAGTCACGTCAGCTGACCATGATCTAAGCCATAGCGCTCTGCGCGCATGTATAGCAAAACCAGAATTCTTAGCCGTTAGTTTAGTCAAATGAACAATGGCATCAGAATAAAAGAATTGGCTAGCTTAAGTGCTCTAAGTTTGCCAAGTATGTCATCCAATGGAGTCGATACCTGTAAAGCCTCTTCCAGAGACTCAAACCAGTACGCCGCAGCAGCAGTGACAGGGGCAATGCATGCAAGGGGCTGTAGGATAAAACCTTGTTGAATAAATATTTTCTTAAGGTAACCTCTAATTTTTTATCCATTGGATCTAAAAAAAAAAAAAAAAAAAAAGCACAACTGTCCTCGACAGGGATAGTAGAACGCTTTACTAGAGTAGAAACCGCTCCCTCCACCTTAGGGACTGTCTGCCATAAGTCCCGTGTGGTGGCGTCTATTGGAAACATTTTTCTAAAAATAGGAGGGGAAGAGAATGGCACACCTGGTCTATCCCATTCCTTATTAATAATTTCTGTAAACCTTTTAGGTATTTGGAAAAACATCAGTACACACCGGCACTGCATAGTATTTATCCAGTCTCAGAACAGGATATGTGTGCAACAGAGTGACACACAACCGGGCGCTAACTTAGAATAAAATAAGGATAAAAATCAAGCCTGAATATCAAAAGTACTAAATGACATAATATACATACCCTAGTACATAAAAAAATAACAATAGTATAAATAATTAAAAAACTTCAGTCCAGGAAAAGATCATATATATATAGTCCGTTAGCTCTTTTGACCCCTGGCGGGATCCGTAGTCCAGGAGTTGTCAGTGATCCAGCACTCCTTGAGACGGCTACAGGAAACGTCATCAGCCCCGCGACTGCAGAGCGGGTGTGTTCGTTTGCAAAGCCGGCAACGTGAACTGACCTGTGATACATCCTTGGAAACACTGCCATAAGGATCGGTTTTTGGGACCTAGCAATCGGCTATTATATGCATAAATTTATGCACTATCTTGTGAGTGTTCAATTTGTTATTCGTCTGTTGCTTGAATAAAAACTTTAAATATTGCACTTGAGTCTGCGCTCTTTCCCTTCTATCATTCACTATTTATCCAGTCTACACAATTTCTCTGGCACTGCAATGGTATCACAGTCATTCAGAGCAGCTAAAACCTCCCTAAGCAACACGCGGAGGTGTTCAAGCTTAAATTTAAATGCAGAAATATTAGAATCAGGTATCTTTCCTGAGTCATTAACATCACCCACTGACTGAAGCTCTCTTTCCTCAGCTTCTGCATATTGTGAGGCAGTATCAGACATGGTTCTTAAAGCGTCAGTATGCTCTGCATTTTGTCTCACCCCAGAGCTATCTCGCTTACCTCTAAGTTCAGGTAGTCTGGCTAATACCGCTGACAGTGTATTATCCATGACTGCCGCCATGTCTTGTAAAGTAAACGCTATGGACGCCCTAGATGTACTTGGCGCCATTTGAGCGTGAGTCCCTTAAGCGGGAGTCAAAGGGTCTGACACGTGGGGAAAGTTAGTCGGCATAACTTCCCCCTCGTCAGATTCCTCTGGTGATACATTTTTTAAAGACAGAAAATGATCTTTATTGCATAAAATGAAATCAGTACATTTGGTACACATTCTAAGAGGGGGTTCCACCATGGCTTTTAAACATAATAAACAAGGAGTTTATTCTATGTCAGACATGTTTATACAGAATAGCAATGAGACTAGCAAGCTTGGAAAACACTTTAAATCAAGTTAACAAGCAAATATAAAAAACGGTACTGCGCCTTTAAGAGAAACAAATTTTGTCAGAATTTGAAAAACAGTGAAAAAATGCAGTAAATCAAACGAAATTTTTACAGTGTGTATAATAGGCTAACAGAGCATTGCACCCACTTGCAAATGGATGATTAACCCCTTAGTTCAAAAAACAGATCAAAAAAACGAAATAGACGTTTTTTAACAGTCACAATCAACTGCCACAGCAAGCTGTGGCCCTACCTTCCCCAATAAACGACTTTGGAAAGCCTTTGGGCCCTTTAGAGATGTCCTATAGCATTCAGAGGGCCTTTGAGGGAAGCTGGATGTCACAGTTTGTAATTTTAAGTGCACCAACTGTAACTTTTTATACTACAACAGTGGAAAGCCTCAGGTTTCTAGTCAAAATTTAAGCCAGCCATGTGGAAAAAACTAGGCCCCAATAAAGTTTTTTCACCAAAGCATATATAAAAACGATTAAACATGCCAGCAAACGTTTTATATTGCAATATCATAAGGGTATTACCCCTGGGAGTAAGCATGATACCAGTCGTTATTAAATCACTGTATTCAGGCTTAACTTACATTAATCCGGTATCAGCAGCATTTTCTAGTGTTTTCCATCTCTAGAAAAAATCATAACTGCACATACCTGATAGCAGAATAAACTGCACGCCATTCTCTCGCTGAAGTTACCTCATCTGTGTAATCCCCTCAGACATATGTGAGAACAGCAATCGATCTTAGTTACAACCTGCTAAGATCATAGAAACCTCAGGCAGATTCTTCTTCTATTTACTGCCTGAGATAAAATAGCACAACTCCGGTACTATTTAAAAATAACAAACTTTTGATTGAAGAAAATAAACTAGCTATATTTAACCACTCTCTCCTACAACGTCCTTTCTAGTTGAGAGTTGCAAGAGAATGACTGGCTATGACAGTTAGGGGAGGAGCTATATTACAGCTCTGCTGTGGGTGTCCTCTTGCAACTTCCTGTTGGGAATGAGAATATCCCACAAGTAATGGATGATCCGTGGACTGGATACACCTTACAAGAGAAATTATAGTTTATTAAAAACGTAAAATTTGTATGTAAATTTCAAAGGAATAAATTGTATTAACTATGCAAAGCGTATATGTGCAAAAAAAGCAAGAAATTTATACTTAAAGTGAATGTCAATTTTGATGCTAAAGTGCCTGTTTTTAAAAAATTTGATTAAACACAGGGGCACTTTAATTCATCAAAATTTACATTTCACTCCTGTTGTGAAAAAAAAAACTTACCTTTTAATCTTCACAGCAGCTCCAGCTTTTTCCGGTTGTTGAAAGCCATTTCTGATGTCAGAAATAATGGATAGGTCATCCTCCAATCACGGTTTCCCCTCGGGGGAATCAGTGTCTGATTCAACACTGTGATTGGAGGAAGCCGGATTCCACATTTTAGACCCAGGAAGAGGCTTTGCAATGACCGGAGGAAGCTGGAGCTGCTGTGAAGATTAAAAGGTAAGTTTTTTTTCACAACAGGAGTGAAATGTAAATTTTGATGAATAAAAGTGCCCCTGTTCTTAATCAAGTTTTTAAAAACCGGGCACATTAGCATCAAAATTTACATTCACTTTAAAAGCAGGGCTGCATTAGAAATTTTGGGCCCCCCCCCTTTGACATGTGCAATTTTTGACCAAGTGACTAAAACGTATATGCACTTTATTCTTAAGTGTAGTCAAACTTGGAAATGTTGTAAAGGTAGTAACAATCAAACACAGAAACACACAGACACACTCATACACTGAAACACACTATCACACATAAGGATTCACATATAGACACTAGCAGACACGCAAAAAAACATACAAATACACTCAGACACAGATACCCAAACAGACACTCAGCACTTGTTTAGATTGACCTGACAAGTAATGAGGTAGACTACAGTTTTGTCAAAAAAGGAGATTTACAAGACAAAATATGGAGTTCTGATTATCTTTTTGTCAAGGAAGATGCCAACTAAATGATGACAACAGCATGCAGTGGCTGAAAGGAAGGGCCCTGAACTGCCTAAACAATAATTGAAAGGTTAAATGGTGGATTGGTAACTTTCGGAAGGTCTCATTAGTCTCAAAGTCTGTAGAAAGATGTGAATAATCAGTAGTAAGGTCAAAATGTCCTAAAAAGGAACAGACAATGGACACACACAACATTGTAAACCTGTCTACTCCAAGGATCCTATTTCCTTGAAATGGACAATAATAGAAAAAGCACAAAGGGACAAAAAAAGGCAAAATCGAGAAAAGAATTTGGCACTGAGAGAGGTATTCTGGATTCACAAGTTAAAAAACAGAATACCTGTAGGTTTAAATTCAGAATATGATGTAATCAATGTTTGGCAAAATGAATTTAACAATAAAGGTTATAATAGTGTAAATTCGTTATGTTCATAAAATATTCATAAAATGTTTATATTTTTCATCTGAACCAGACTTAGGTTTTATGAGCCAAGCATATATATCATTATAGCATAGAATAGCCTTAGTTTGATTCCCAGTCTATATGTATATATCTGAGATGTCATTTGATATACAATTTATTTGAGAACAGTCACAGAAAATTGTATGAAACATATGATTCCTAGCATAGGATGTCTGTTCTAAATAGGCTGGTTTGTCACAAACTGCACTGACAGTTTGACCCGTATGATGTATAAGTTTTACAATTGATATATATAAAAAAATGGGCAAAGCAGTTTGAATGTAACATATGTCTAGCTATTGAAGGGGTGTATCCGTACTGTATCTGTTTTAAGACTGGATGTCTGCTGAGCATTGTCTATCTTTCATAATCTGCATTGTGAACTAACATGAGGGTTAGGGTACACATTAGGTTGTAGGATAAGACAACAAATTCCAGTATCTCTAGTATATCTGAACGATTTGAGATAAGCCAGCACAATAGTAAGTCAGAGCAAAGATAGTAATAGTATATATATCAGGTACACCTTGTATCTATCCCTATAAACAAACCTAACGAGTTTTCCCATTCAAGCAGTACCGAATGAGTTAAAGAGCTTTCTATCTCACACCAGTTCAGGTATTTACAAAGTTGTAGGGTAAGATAACCTGGAATTATGTTCAAATACCTATAAGCATCTGAACAATTTTTGACAATTAGAGACAAACAAATATGACAGTCAGTATCAGTGAGGATAGATCTAATATATATAACAAGTTTGAATTGTAATCTGATACATAGTACTAATGTGGTTGTTGAGAATGAAAGTTTGTTCTAATAGTGATTAGTGAATAATTACATATACACTAACTCTTTTTTCTATATGGAAATATGGAAACAAGTCTATGTATGTATGTGTGTATATATATATATATATATATATATATATATATATATATATATATATATATATATATATATATATATATATACTGTATATATATATATATATATATATATATATATATATACACACACACATATACATATTAAAACAAGTGTGTGTTTGTGTGTGTGTATATATATATATATATATATATATATATATATATATATATATATATAATTGAACATCTGGAACCTATGGATTGGAATTTTGGTCTATACCGGTGGGCGACTATTGATGTAGTCGCACTTTATTCTTCTATACCACACAAGAAAGGTCTGGAGGCTGTGTCATTCTTTCTCAAGAATTATTCAGACTTTAGTGAGGATTTTCAGAAGTACATTCTGAGGGTGCTGAGCTTTCTCCTCACGCACAATTATTTCAAGTTTGAGGGGGAGTTCTATCTCCAGAGATGTGGGACAGCTATGGGGGCCAAGTTTGCCCCCTCCTATGCCAACCTTTTTATGGGTTGGTGGGAGCTGTCCCACATCTATAGAGATAGTAACTCCCACAGGCACATGATCCAGTATTATGGACGGTATATTGACGATTTCCTTCTCATCTGGATGGGAGGGGACTCAGACTTCTCTGACTTTGTGGCCTCCTTAAACATTAATGATGTTGGCATCAAATTTACTTTTGAACTTAATGACAACATTATTAACTTTTTGGACATCACCTTACAAGGTACAAGTGATGGTAAGATCATTTGTAGTATTTATCGTAAGCCCACAGCTGGAAATGCACTGTTACATGCTAACAGTTGTCATCCCCGGCATGTTCCCTTTGCCGTCGCAAAGGGACAATTCATCAGGGTTAAACGCAATTGTACTGAGGATCATACTTATCAGGAACAATCGATAGCACTTAGCGATCGTTTAAGGCAACGTGGTTATTCCACTTCAGTCATCCACAGAGCACAAAAAGAGGTGCAGAAGGTTGACAGGAAAAACTTGATTCAGGAACGTTCTAGGGTTAATGCCAGCGCTGAAACAAACTTCCAAGGTGTAACTTTTGTCACTGATTTCAGTCCACAATATACTGAAATATGTAAGATCATTAAAAAACATTTTGGATTCCTTTCAGCAGATGACAAATTGGAGGAGTGCGTCAGAACTGGCATACGATGTTCCTACAGAAGGGCTAAAACTTTAGCCAACACATTATCACCTTCATCTTTGCCTGAGTTACACAGACCCACAAGTTCGTGGTTGGTCCACAAAGGTCTGTTCAAATGCAGACAAAAATGTCGGGTGTGTGAGTACATCCTAGTATCTAACATTTTTAAATCAGAAGTTACTGGTGAGACTTTTCCGATCACCAGTTGCCTGAAATGCACCTCCACCTATGTAGTATATGTACTCACTTGCATCTCCTGCCATTTACAATACGTAGGTTTAACCACAAATGAAGTAAAAGTTTGCATTCGAAATCACTTGTCTACCATTCAAGAAGGAGAGGCCAGTACACCTTTGGTTAGACACTTTTCACGAAGCCACAATAAGGATATCAAAATCCTAAGATGGCAAGCTATAGAAAGAGTATATTGTCCTCCTAGGGGAGGAGACCGGGATCAACTGCTGCAGAAGAGGGAGATGTACTGGATTTTTAAACTTCAGACCCGAGTACCCTCGGGTCTGAATTCCGAGTTTGATTTAATCAACTTCTGGAAATTAATTCGTATTTGTGCATTTCCCTCTTTTGCAGAATTGACCAGCTATTATAAATCAGATATTGGATACCTTGGTGTATTTTCTGTACTTTTGCACACACCATGTTTATACTCCTTTTATCATTACATCTAATGTGTAATATAATTTGATACACATTTCAGCTTAGTTAGTATCATCAAATTAATTTTATTTTCAACACTGTCACTTGAAATTTAAAAAACAGCAACAATTTTTTGTTCTTTGCCGTCTCTTATGAATAACACATATAACTCTTGTGCAAATTTGCAAAGGTCTAAGAAGACATAGATAAATGTTGTAAAATTAAATAGCCATTCCCAATATATGAGGACAAGAAATTGTTGTTATTAGTTATTATTATAATTTTCCTTTTTTGCTTAATCAGGGGTTAAAATTCTATTCATGTTCACTGAAGACTATGAATTATATGCACTCTTATACTTGGCGCAAATATCGCCTATTTTTGTACGTATGCACTTCAATTAATAACTTCTCAAGGGATTGAAGTGGTTTTGCATACAATTAAATTTACCTATTTTGTAGACAATGACAGGCCCATTTATCAAGCTCCGTACGGAGCTTGAAGGGCCGTGTTTCTGGCGAGTCTTCAGACTCGCCAGAAACACAACTTATGAAGTAGCGGTCTAAAGACCGCTGCTCCATAACCCTGTCTGCCTGCTCTGAGCAGGCGGACAGGAATCGCCGGAAATCAACCCGATCGAATATGATCGGGTTGATTGACAGCTCCCTGCTGGCGGCCGATTGGCCGCGAGTCAGCAGGGGGCGGCGTTGCACCAGCAGCTCTTGTGAGCTGCTGGTGCAATGTTAAATGCGGAGAGCGTATTGCTCTCCGCATTTAGCGAGGTCTTGCGGACCTGATCCGCAGTGTCGGATCAGGTCCGCAAGCCCTTTGATAAATGGGCCTGCAAGTTACTTAGTATAATAAAGAGAGATTGAATCCTTAATAGTTTAAATGTTTCCAGTGAACATAGGGTTAAGTACCTTTAGCCAGCATGCCTTGTTAATTAAGTTTTAACCTATTGGGTTTTTCCAGCTGCCTTAAATAGGTATGCTGGGATTTTATCTGTAGCTATGATTACGCCGTGAGTGGCGAAACATGTCAGCAGCAGTTTTTCCACAAGCATATGCTGGATTTGTGTGATTATCCTTTGATCATGTACTACATGGATATTTTTATTTTGCAATAAAAGCAAGTATTGGAATTTGGAACAAAGACGTCTGCATCCCGTTTTTCTATTTGCTATATATATATATATATAGTCCTGCATATAAGACAGCACTCATTGGATATGTAGTAAAACTTAACTTTTATTGTAGAGTTTCAAAAGGTAAAAAGTCCCATGACGTTTCAGTGCCTGACTGGCACCTTTATCAAATGGATCAGTGGTTCATCAGGCAGACGGAATAACCTGACATCCAGTTTTCCAGATGTCAGGTTATTCCGTCTGCCTGATGAACCACTGATCCATTTGATAAAGGTGCCAGTCAGGCACTGAAACGTCATGGGACTTTTTACCTTTTGAAACTCTACAATAAAAGTTAAAGGGACACTGTACCCAAAAAAATTATTTTGTGATTCAGATTGAGCATGAAATTTTAAACAACTTTCTAATTTACTCCTATTATCAAATTTTCTTCTTTCTCTTGGTATCTTTATTTGAAATGCAAAAATGTAAGTTTAGATGCCGGCCCATTTTTGGTGAACAACCTGGGTTGTCCTTGCTGATTGGTGGATAAATTCATTCACCAATAAAAAAGTGCTGTCCAGAGTACTGAAACCAAAAAAAAAGCTTAGATGTCTTTTTTTTCAAATAATGATAGCAAGAGAACGAAGAAAAATTGATAATAGGAGTAAATTAGAAAGTTGCTTAAAATTGCATGCTCTTTCTGAATTACAAAATATTTTTTTTGGGTACAGTGTCCCTTTAAGTTTTACTACATATCCAATGAGTGCTGTTTTATATTCTGGACTATATATATATATATATATATATATATATATATATATATATATATATATATATATATATATATATATATATATATATACACATATACACACACACTTGTTTTAATATGTATCTGTGTGTATGTATATATATATATATATATATATATATATATATATATACACATACATACATACATACATGCACTTGTTTTAATATGTAACTGTGTATATAAAATGTGTGTGAGGGGCATAACATAGGTGCAGTTGGTTGCAGTCAGTGTAGACACACATAAAGGAACAAAACAATATTCATTTAGGTTCAATCAACAGACTTGATCTTAATATTAAAACTATATACTGTAGAAAAAATAATAATTAAACTCTATAAACTCACTGACAGAAAGGGCTTCATAACTGCTAAATAATAATTAAAAAAACTCTGACAGTTACAGGATGTAGATCAAACAAGTAAGTGACTTACTGACTCCTGAAGATCAAACAATCAAGTGATGGTCGTTTCTGTCCTGGAAAACTCATCTAATCTGGAAGTGTAAGAAAGCTACCATGCTGTAAAAAACACAGCTCTCCTTATTTCCCTCTCAGCACTCTGAGGCCATTCAGCAGCAGGAGATCATGCCGCTTCCCACAGCATGCACTGCTTGTCAGAGCTTGTGAACACAACTCCTTCTGCATTTTGCATATATATATATAGTGTGTAGAGTTGAAAAGAGGATATTATCAGGAGGTAGGGGGTTAATCTGCTCGCCAGATATCTGTGTGATCCATAATTGACTTATGTGTAGTTGCAGTGTCAAAAGTATATATAAATTTCATAAGTTCATGAGTGTTGTTGCCTTTCCCCATATGCTTGTGGCCGGGACTATTAGGATCTCTAGTAGTATATGCAGCAGCAGACAGAGACAGGTCAATATACGCATCTAATGCAAATATACTAGAGATCCTAATAGTCCCGGCCACAAGCCAAGCAGATGGGGAAAGGCAATGACACTCATGATGCAATTACATTTATCAGTTGGTCAGAGTGCTTTGGGTCTCCGTAGTTTGCCAGGCTTTGCCTCCTACCTTTAGTACCAGTGGTCTAGGTGGCAGGATGGCCTTAACTTACGTGACTTAAGTTTACTGTGGGGCCTATTTAACAAAGGTCTGTCTGACCTGATCCAACAGTGCGGATCAGGTCCGACAGACCTTCGCTGAATGCGGAGAGCAATACGCTCTCCGTATTCAGCATTGCACCAGCAGCTCTTGTGAGCTGCTGGTGTAACGCCGCCCCCTGCAGATTCGTGGCCAATCCAGGGGGGTGTCAATCAACCCAATCGTACTCGATCGGGTTGAATTGCGGCAATGTCTGTCCCCCTGCTATGAGCAGGCGGGCAGGTTATGGAGCAGCGGTCTTTAGACCGCTGCTTCATAACTGGTGTTTCTGGCAAGCCTGCAGGCTCGCCAGAAACTCGGAAGCTCAATCCGGAGCTTGATAAATGGGCCCCTTAGAGTTTCTCAGTCACGGGCGCCACATCCTGATCCACCTCCCAATATCCCGCTCAGACTGTCTTCAAACACTGTGCACAGATAGGCTAAGCGCAAGAGCCATTTGCTTGCGCTCAGCCTATCTGTGCACAGAAAGCCCCACGCCCACATAGCTAAATTGTAATCATTCGATTATCGCTGTGCGCACTAGTACTACAGGTAGCCGCATTAAATTGCATTTACAACATTTTCCCTCATGCAGTTCCAGCCACGCCAGGCAGATCCAGCTCCAGCTCTTGGCGCCCTCTGCTGGGTTCACTAACTGTTATTGGCAGCATAGCATTTTGAATTAATTTTAGTTTCACACATAAATATTAAAATTTAAAACATTTTCCATTTTTTGAGGGGGCACAGCATTCGATTTGGGTGGGCATTGCCCCCCAATGCCCCCCCTTGGAGCAGACCCTGGTCCTCAGTCACTTCAACTCTTGCTTATAGGCTCCTCTTTGCAAAAAAAAAAAAAAAGATGTACAAATCTTGCATAGCTACTTCTGATTGACTATATTTTTAGCACCAAGACTATGAACACAAAGCAGAATGGATAGCTTTATCACAGCTCCTTTTAAAGGGACAGTCTACACCAAAATTGTTATTGTTTAAAAAGATAGATAACGCCTTTATTACCCATTTCCCAGCTTTGCACAAACAACATTGTTATAACATGTAACCTATAAATATCTGCCTGTTTCGAAACCACTACAGACAGCCGCACTGTCTGGGACTTATCACATGCATTTTTATTAACTTTTCACAACAAGTTACTGCTAATTCATGTTTGACCTATAGATAATACTGTGCTCACTCCTGTGGAGTTATGCAGTACGCAGCACTACTTGGCTAAAATGCTAGTCAAGAGATAATATATAAATAGCCCTGAGATAAGGGGGCTGTCTGCAAAGGCTTAGATACAAGGTCCTATCTGTCATCCGACCTTCCATGCAAGGATTGGCCTCATAAGTCATATGAACACACATAGACAGAACGTTACATAGCATTTCATGAAAACAAAGTGGTCCTCATCGAATGGACGAATGAACGAACCAAGATACAAGGTAATCACAGAGGTAAAAAGTATATTAATATAACCATGTTGGCTGTGCAAAACTGAGGAAAGGGTAATAAAGGGATTATTTATATTTTTAAACAAAAAAATTGAAGTAGACTTCCACTTTAAATTAAATATTCATTGGGCAATGCTTAGTTACTGACTGATATATCTGACTATTTTTATACTCCAGGATAAAATCAGATAAAGCACCTTCAGTTTTTACCATACTAAATTCCTTTCCTAAATTATTGTTTTGCAGGTGTCGGACGTCTCTTCTTAAAATGATTTTACTTTATCATTTGCCCTCCATGGTATTTGGTCTTCCTCAGAGCACGAGAAAGCTGCTAGGAACCGGCGAGTCAGACTCATTTGCAAAAGGTATCAGTACTGAGATTTTAAGATTAATTATTTACTAGAAATGTACATTCACTTTCGGAACAATTAAAAAAAAAAATTTAATTTTTTTTTATTATCAGTCGCATTTTTCCAAAACCAACACAAAAAAAAGTTTCTCTAATGAAAAAAAAAAGAAACTGTCATGAGATGCAGGACATATGCAGGACACAGCAATGATGGTACAACTCTATTTTATTACAGAGCATAGCAATACACATCCAGACAGGTTGATTGTACTAAACTAACTGCGACACAGACACCGGACCTAAGCCCCGCCCACATGCTAGTGACATCACATCCTGCTCTCATCACATCTTCCCCTTTTTCAAAGGCAAAGCATACATTCGCATATATTAAATAACAAGGTACACCAACAGGGTATACAACAACATTTTGTTTTTGAACATTATAAAAACAGATAGATTAGAAAACATGAACAAATAAATGACATCCTGACTTGGACATCGGGGTAGACTACCCTAGTCCACAGTGACCATGGGATTATTCTGCCCATACTTCCGGTCACTGTTCTAGCTAAAGTCAGTCCCTGTATCGGGCCGGAAGTTTCACCACTCTTCCGCTTGATGTAACTTTGCATGAACTGTCCTCTGATACAGAAGATGGTGAACAAGAGTCTGCTGGAGGCAAAGATATATCCCCGCTATGATCTTGCTGAGGGGAAGGCACCTCTCTTAGAACAGGGGATCCCACCGGCGGTGGTACTGAGGTATCCGGTTCCAGACTCTCAGGTACAGGCTGAAGATGTCTTCGGTTACGGCGTGTAACCGTCCCTCCCTCTGTAAGGACTGTGTAAGACCTTGGTTCTGGAGAGCGGCCCACTACCGTAGCAGGCGTCTTCCATTTCTTCTCATCATCCAGTTTAATTCTGACACTTTGGCCCGCTTTCAGTTCCTGTAAAGGCCTGACAGAATGTCTCCTGTCGTAGAAGAAACGATAACCCTTTTTGGCCTCTTCATCCCTCCTAAGGACTTCGTCCCGAGGAACAGGGCCAGGCGGCTTGAAGACACCCACTGAGGGCAAAGTGGTGCGAATCTGGCGTCCTAGCATCAGCTGTGCCGGGCTAAACCCGGTGGCTTGAATGGGCGTCGCCCTGTATGACAAGAGGGCTAGGTACGGTTCAGATTGCTTTAGAATGAATTTTGTTGTTTGAACTGCCCTTTCAGCCATTCCGTTGGCCTGCGGATAATGTGGACTTGACGTGGAATGTACAAAATCATATTCCCTGCTGAAAGCACTGAACTCTGTAGAAGCGAACTGCATGCCATTATCACTCACCAGCTCCATTGGAATGCCCCAGCGGGCGAACAAGCTCTTCAGGCGAATGATAACGGCCTGACTTGTGATATCATTCAGGGGTGCTATTTCCAAATACCTGGAATAGTAGTCGATAACAACAAGAAACTTTTTCCCGTGCAGTTCGCACAAATCAGCAGCTATTTTCTGCCACGGCCCCGCAGGCAGCGGAGTAGACATTAAGGGCTCCCTTCTCTGAGTAGGCCGGCGTTCCCGGCAAAAGGCACATTTAGACACGTGATTTGCAATGTCGGAGCTGATCCCAGGCCACCACACAGCTGTAGCTGCTCTTTCTCTGCACTTTGTAATGCCTAAGTGGCCATCGTGAATCCTGTTTAACATCTCCTTCCTCATGCTGACAGGAATTACAATACGGTCTTGGAACAGCACCAACCCCTCCAGCTCCGTGAGCTGCGACCTCTCTGGCTGGTAAGCATTTAAAGACATCCAGGCTGCCCGGCTCTCGGGCCAGCCATCTCTTATATACCTTATAACTTCTTGCAGATCTGTGTCCAAATATGTCTCTTTCTTTATCTCTTCCAGTTTCCTTGAAGAAATGGACTTAGAGGCCAGAACTGAATCAACATACACTTTTACATCCGACTCTGTGGAGGATTCTTCAGCAGCAGCCAGCGGGAGCCTGGACAGTGTATCTGCCACAACCAGCTGCTTCCCCGGCACATGCACTGCCTGAACATTGAACCTGAGCAGTCTCATTAAAAGTCTCTGGCATCTCAAGGGTGTTTTGTCGATGTCATAAGAATTGATAAGAGGGACTAGCGGTTTGTGGTCGGTTTCCAGACTAAATTTCTCCAAACCCACTAGATAACGCTGAAAGCGTTCACAGGCCCAAACTGCAGCCAGGCACTCTTTCTCAATTTGAGCGTATTTTGACTCCGCAGCCGTCAGTGTGCGGGAACAGTAGGCGATGGGCTGTAGTTTGTTGTCATTCAGCTGCAGGAGTGCAGCCCCCAACCCATAACTGCTTGCATCAGCACTAACCACAGTCTTTTTTGAAGGGTCGTAGAACCCCAGCACTGGGGCAGACCCCAGCAGGGACTTAGCATGCAGGAACGCTTTTTCTTGTGAGGGTCCCCAGACCCAGGCAACATCTTTCTTAAGCAACTCTGTGATAGGGTGTAAAACTGTAGATAAATCTGGAAGAAACTTGCCCACGTAATTCACAAGGCCCAATATCTGTCTCAGCTCATGTACATCAGAAGGGCTTTTCATCTGTTCGATAGCCCGAATTTTCTCGGGGTCCGGCTTGATGCCATCCCCGTTGATGATATGCCCAAAGTAGCATAATTCAGTTTTCCTAAAATGACATTTTTCTTTATTCAGCTTCAGCCCAGACTCTTTGATAGCCTGCAGCACACAACTCAAACGCTGATCATGCTCCTCCACTGTAGACCCATACACTAGAATGTCGTCCATGACGACTGCTGTGCCCACGTGGCCACTCAGGAGAGAACTCATTTCCCTTTGAAAGATCTCAGGAGCAGAGGATATCCCAAAGGGAAGTCTGCAGAAGCAGAACCGACCTACCGGAGTGATAAAGGTAGTTAGTTTGCGGCACTTTGGATCCAGGGGGATCTGCCAAAAGCCGCTAGAAGCGTCTAATGTGGAAAAGAACTTCGCCCCAGCCAACTTCGGGGCTATATCTTCCAACGTCGGCAGCACAAATCTCTCCCTCTTCACTGCCTCATTCAACCTTTTCAGGTCCACACAGATGCGCACCTTCCCATTTTTCTTTGCAACTGGAACAATGGGGGCACACCAATCAGTTGCTTCAACAACCTCTTCAATAACCCCCATAGACTTCATGCGCATGAGCTCTTTCTCCACTTGAGGCATGAGCGGGAACGGAATTCTACGAGGAGTAGAAATACTGTATGGGACTGCATCACTTTTAAGTGCTATACGGACAGGTTTGCAGTTCAGTAGGCCCAACTCGCCAAACATATCTTCAGAGACCTCATTCACTCTGGCCACGAGGCCCAAGTCACAGGCTGCTTTTCTGCTCAATAAACTGTTAACACACTGACCTCGGATCACATGCACCCACATGGTGAACTTTTTTTGTTTGTACTCACAGCTGGCGAGAAATTTCCCCACACAATCAATGCGGCCACCAGGACTATGGACGTTTGTCGTAACCTTCGCCAGCTGGGGCTGTCGAGGCAGTTTCATAAATTCAGCAAAAGACATTACAGTGATATCAGCTCCTGTGTCAATCTTAAAATCAACATTGGCTCCCATTACAGTAAAAGTAACTTTCCAATCTTCCTCTGAGCTTGTCCGTTCCACAACAGACCCCACAAAAGACACTTCCTGACCCTCCTGGTCACTGTCCACCTGCATCTCCTTAATGTATTCAGTTTTACACACCACTTCAAAATGGCCTATTCTGTTACATTTTCTGCATCTTTTATCTCTGGCCGGGCATATGGCACTCTGATCATGAGCCCGGTAGCACCGTGTGCATCGGCCATGTTGCGCCCATCCACTTCTAGGCCTTTCCAGTACTTTTGATCTACCGCTCACACTGTGCCTTTCACTAGTAATTTTTCTAGACTGTTGCACTTCATCCACAATACTCTCAGACCTCAGATCAGCACTTTGCTTTTTCACCAGTTCACTCTGGCGGGCCATCCTAATAGCCCCTTCTAACGTTAAATCAGGCTCTAACTGCAGCTTCAGGGAGACTTCAGCATCTGCAATTCCAATAACTATTCTGTCTCTGATTTGCTCTTCTTTAGCAACACCAAACTCACAGAATTCAGCTAATTCATACAGGCTGCGCACAAATGACTCCACAGATTCTCCCACACGCTGATTACGTTTGTGAAAACAAGCTCTCTCATGAATCACATTTCTTTTGGGCACAAAGTGGGCACTGAGTTTATCCATAACTATATCAAAGTTAACTTCTTCCCCTTCTTGAAAAGTAAAAGCATTGAACACTGGCTCTACATCTTTCCCCATGGAGTATAAAAGAGAATTAACTTGTACTTCACCACTCTCCTTGTTCAGTTTGGATGCAATCCTGAAGCGCTGAAACCGCTGACGCCATGTGGGCCAAGCTGCAGGCTGAGAGAAGTCAAAAGGCTCAGGTGGGGTAAACTTTGACATTGCAATCGATCAGGAACAGAAGCGCAGTCCAGAACTTCTGACACCATGTCATGAGATGCAGGACATATGCAGGACACAGCAATGATGGTACAACTCTATTTTATTACAGAGCATAGCAATACACATCCAGACAGGTTGATTGTACTAAACTAACTGCGACACAGACACCGGACCTAAGCCCCGCCCACATGCTAGTGACATCACATCCTGCTCTCATCACAGAAACTTTAATGATTTGTTTGTTCAAATTAAAACTGTTCAATAACAATTTGCAATGTCCTTATAGGTTTATTGATTTCGGCAAGTAATAAGTCTATAAGCTTCACTTTTGTTCTTGGCCAGTTCTGACCCCTTTTTTATAATTATACAGTGTGTATGTGTATATATATATATATATATATATATATATATATATATATATATATATATATATATATATATATATGTGTGTGTGTGTGTATATATATATATATATATATATATATATATATATATATATATTCATTAAAATTATGGTAGATGAGATTTAAATCCTCCATGTCTCAAAAGTATATCAATATAAATTGTGGCATAGGCAATTTATATTGATATATAATACTGTATATATCATTTAATAATATAATTTTGGCATTTTTGTTTTATATGGGCCAGTTTATAAGTGGCAGCTCTAATTTTGTTTTTCTGCTTGCACGCAAACACCAAAGTAAACTTTTAATGTGGGTGGGTTAGCATCTGTATTTCAAGTTGTAAGTAAATTGCACGTGAGCAAAACCTGATGCGCTCTGACTTTAAGGGCTTTCGGATATCATGGCCGCCCCTAAACTTCTTCTACCCATAGACTTCAATGGAGTACGCTTTGAAAAAAAAAAACTAACACTTATTAATCACACGTTAGCCGAATATTTAATAAATCAAGCGTGACGTTTCGGAGACACACTCCCCTTCCTCAGGTCTGAGGAAGGGGAGTGTGTCCCCGAAACGTCACGCTTGATTTATTAAATATTCACCAAAAGACCAGAGAGTGCTTTCTTTCATTTATATACATATCTGCTTGCACCCTGGCATTTAAAAACTTTGGAAGTGAGAGTGCTCTCTTTGAATCAATATATATATATTTCTATAAATATCTGATATTTTTTTTGTAAAATATATACCTATATATCTAAAGGAATAAATATACAGCTATATATGTGTGTGTGTGTGTATATATATATATATATATATATATATATATATATATATATATATATATATATATATATATATATATATATATATATATATATATATATATATATATATATATACGTTGATTGGAGTAGCCGTGTTAGTCCAGAGATTTAGATATCAAAATAGCAAGAGTATTGCATTGAGCAATGATACTTTTTTTATTGGACTAACTATACATTTATAAGTTGACAAGCTTTGGGAAGAGTTCCTTCCTTTATCAAGTCTGAAGCAATACTGACCAATTCAATGGAATTTACAGATTATATCTTAAAACACAGAATAGCTAAGAAGACAGAAAAGGGAGAGGAGGAGGTGTCGTAAAAATCATGAGGGGGGCTTAGGTAACAGGCAGACAGTGTCCAGTGTAGGAGAACAGACAGGGGAAATATATAGCTATACATAGAGCATATACTGACATAAAGTTATATATCAACATTGAATCAATATCTATAAAGATGTGAAATTGTATATACAGGGGCAATACAAAAGTTAAAAAAATGTGGACATAGGCTTACCTGTGTACCTATGTGTAAAGAATGTTGAATATACAATGTAATTGTAGCTGTCTCAAAGTGAACCCGGACAAAACAGAGTTACTCTTGGTGAGGGGACCCCTGGCATCAAAAATATCCCACGATCACCCAACTGGCCTGGAGCTTGGAGGCTCTGAACTTGTTAGTTCAGCAAAGGTACGAAACCTCGGAGTGCTGATTGATGCTGGACTATATTTTAAACAGCAGATTTCCTCCGTAATAAAATCTGCCTACTTTCATCTGAAAAACATAGCCAGGATACAACACTTAATTCCACCGGATGATATGCCAACATTAATCCATGCATTTGTATCCTCTAGACTAGATTACTGCAATGCACTTTACTTGGGCCTCCCAAAAAAAGAACTCCATCGCCTTCAGACAGTACAAAACGCAGCAGCAAGACTATTGACCAATCAAACTTGCTCCTGCCACATAACACCTGTTCTCCACTCCCTGCATTGGCTTCCAATTAAATGGCGAGTATATTTTAAAATTGGCCTGCTGACCTTCAAAGCCTTAAACAACCAAGGCCCACAGTACCTGAAAGAGCTCCTGACACCCTACATCCCATCCCGTTCACTTAGGTCAGCCAACACATCCCTCCTCTCAGTGCCAAGAATAAGGACAAACTCAGGCTCCAGAGCATTCGGCCACGCTGCCCCTACTTTCTGGAACTCTTTACCGTGCGCACTCAGAGAGGCACCGTCCTTAGACTTTTAAAAAAAGCTAAAGACCCACCTCTTCCATCAGGCATTCAGTCCGCCTATCTGACCTTCAGAAACTCCTAACTTTTATGTCTTATGTTGGTATATTTGTAAAGTGCTTTGAGTCTCACAGGGAGAAAAGCGCTATATAAATCGCAAATCATTATTATTATTATATATAATTGACTAAATGAAAGTACATTACAAAAATTGATGATACATTTTTATGACACCTCCTCCTCTCCCTGCACTTTCTGTCTTCTTAGCTATTCTGTGTTTTAAGATATAATCTGTAAATCCCATTGAATTGGTCAGTATTGCTTAAGACTTGATAAAGGAAGGAACTCTTCCGAAAGCTTGTCAACTTATAAATGTATAGTTAGTCCAATAAAAAAGTATCATTGCTCAATGCAATACTCTTGTTATTTTGATATCTATATATACTGTATATATATATATATATATATATATATATATATATATATATATATATATATATATATATATATATATATATATATATATATATATACTAGATAGATAGATAGATAGATAGTATAGATATTTATTTTTATTATTATTACATTTTTCCTTTTTTTATACAAGTGAAGAACAATAAAAAGTTAAATATTTACAGTAAAAAAAAAAAAAAACACACTATTAAATGTTAAAATTAATTAAAAATTATTTTTCATCTTTTTAAGGTATTTGACTGGAAAGGTTTCCAAAGTGTATATATAAGCATATATATGTATATATACCGTTAAAGCCATTATAGCCTTTCCAGTAGTCAAATACCTTGTCATATACCATATAGCTATTAACCCTTTTTAAATTGTTTTTATTAATTTTTGAGATAATGGTATTTGTCATGAAAGCGCTAAGTGCAATGTAAGTCAGTCTAAACAGTAACTGTTATAGACAAGTTAGATTTGCTTAGATACAAGGTAATCACAGAGGTAAGAAGTATATTTAATATAACCATGGTGGTTGTGCAAAACTGGGGAATAGGTAATAAAGGGATTATCTATCTTTTTAAACAATAACAATTCTGAAGCACACTGTCCCTTTAAGTGTACCCATACATATGATACACGTTTTTTTTTGTTTGTTTTTTAATAAACAAGCCTTTCTTGTGATATCCTACGTGGGTACATAAAATAACAATAAATAGGAATTTAATACCAAAAAATGGGACTCAAATTAAAAAATAAACCTTTTTTTTTTTGTTTTCTTTATAACAAGTCTTCCAAGTGTTATAAAGCTAGTGTAGCTAAAGGATAATACCTCCAAATAAATTCATTATGTTGTCCTGATTTTAGGAATGCTCCGTAGGTCTAGGATTTCAAGTAATTTATAGCTTGAAATCCTAGACCTATTTAAAAAAATAGACCAAATTTACAAAATGTAAATGTTTGTAATACATGTATTTTGCATTTAGTTCTATACAATGAATTACTTATTGATATAAACTAATGCATATATGAAACAAAATTACTTTGATGTTCCTTTTTATACCAATTTTTTTTATTTATACTCCAGCAAAAAAGTTTTAGTTCTGAAAATATGTTTAATGACTTGTTAAAAGGGACAGTAATCAGCTTAATTTAAAGGGATAGTCTAGTCAAAATTAAACTTTCATGATTCAGATAGAGCATGCAATTTTAAGCAACTTTATAATTTACTCCTATTATCAATTTTTCTTTGTTCTCTTGGAATCTTTAATTCAAAAATCAAGAATGTAAGCTTAGGATAAATGTAGACACCAATCAGCAAGCGCCACCCAGGTGCTGAACCAAAAATAGGCTGGCTCCGAAGCTTACATTTAAATAAAGATACCAAGAGAACAAAGAAAAATTGATAATAGGAGTAAATTAGAAAGTTGCTTAAAATTTCATGCTCTATCTGAATCATGAAAGTTTAATTTTGACTAGACTGTAGTTATGCATAGTAAAACAACTTTTCAATATTTAGTACCCTATACTAATTTATTTCCCCCCTATTTTCATGGAATTTAGCTCTGACAATTATGGATTTTGTTAATTTTCAGAGTTAGAAATACATGCTGCAGACTTATTAAGGCTAACCATGCTACATATATTTCCCCAATTGGCTTTAGCCAAAAACAATGACCTTTATACTAACATAATGATCATGGCTAGCATTGTAGTCTGCAGACTCAACCCCTAGTTGGTTTCAACTAATAATGCAAGTAGCGGGTGGAATTTAGCTATTGAAAAACAACTGCAGCAAACAAGAAGTTAAGTATTCTCATAATAAAGAAGTGTTAATGGCTACAGGTCTAAAGGTAGAAGCTTAGTAATGACTATAATTAATATAATATTCTGCTCTATTTATTCAGTGTTTACAAACGAGGAAGATGCCAGCAGCTTCTTCAGACGCCGTCTGCTGTACAATCAGTTTGACTTTGAGATGTTTGTCCCGGGGAATCTGGAGAGGGAATGTAATGAAGAACTCTGCAACTATGAGGAAGCACGAGAAATCTTTGAGGACCAAGATGCAACAGTAATTTGCATTGAATTATTTAACATGCAAATAAATACCAGTGTGACTGCAGATAATAAACAAGTGTCAGCAGAACGAGTGGTGACATCACAGGTTATAGAAGTGTTGTGCCAATGTCATGTTTATTTAAAGGGACAATCACAGGTGACATGTCACAGGTTATAGAGGTGTTGTGCCAATGTCATGTTTATTTAAAGGGACAATTACAGGTGACATGTCACAGGTTATAGAGGTGTTGTGCCAATGTCATGTTTATTTAAAGGGACAATTACAGGTGACATGTCACAGGTTATAGAAGTGTTGTGCCAATGTCATGTTTATTTAAAGGGACAATTACAGGTTTACTGAAAGCCAGGCAGGAAATAAACAGCTCTAACATTAGTGCTCTGAAATAGGTATGGTTTGCTTTGTATACTTAAAGGGACATAAAGCCCCCTTTTTTTCTTTCATGATTCCGATAGAACATACAATTTTAAACAACTTTCCAATTTACTTAAATTATTAAATTTTCTTCATTTTCCTTTGATCCTTTGTTGAAAAGCAGGAAGTTAAGTTTAGGCGTGTGCACATGTCTTCAGTACTATATGTGCACACTACCTACCTAGATATATCTTCAACAAAGAATAACGTAACAAAGAGGCAAATTTGATAATAGAAGTAAATTGGAAACTTTTTTTAAAACAATGGTATTCTCTATTTCAATCATGAAAGAAAAAATTGGGTTTCATGTCCCTTTAAAGGGACAGTAAACATCTTGAGATTTTAATATAAATTGTTTACTTATGAGTTGTAAAACAGCTTTGCAATCATTTTTCATTATTTATTTAGCCCATTTTTTCATTTGCGAATTTTCTGATATCTCTGAGCTAGAAATGTTACCCTATGAGTAGAAAATTATGTTTCAAATCATTATTTACTGTTATCTTCTAGGTAAAATGTAATTTTCATTTCTCTTTCTCTTTGTTAATTTTTTTTTTCAACTCAATGCATTGGTCATTTAAATGGATTTGAAAAATACACAATAACAGGTGTTCAGAAAACACTGTTTAAATTGAAATTAAAGGGAAATAAAACCTAAAATGTTTCTTTCATGATTCAGATAGAATATACAATTTTAAACAACTTTCTAATTTACTTCTATTATCATTTTTTCTTCGTTCTCTTTGTATCTTTTCTTGAAAAGCAGAGATGTATGCTTAGGAGCCGGCCCATTTCTAGAACACTATATGGCAGCAGTTTTGCAAGAATGTTATACTTTTGCTGTTATGTAGTGCTCCAGACATTTAATTTAGCTCTGAAAATTGAGGTTTTTCTTATACTTAGAACTGAAAAAGCACACTGCAGATTCTCAAGGCTAACTCTGCTACATAACAGTCCCTAATTGGCTCCAGCAGATAACATCTGTAAGACAATGCATTCTATTCTTAAAATATGACTGAGACTAACTAGGCTTGTCAGCTGTGGATTTAAGCCCAGATTGGCTCCTCCAAATGAGGGAAGTGTTGGGTGGAGCTTAGCTAAAGCAATTACAGCAAACAAGATGCTAAAGGGACAGTCTACACCAGAATTTTTATTGTTTTAAAAGATAGATAATCCCTTTATTACCCATTCCCCAGTTTTGCATAACCAACACAGTTATAATAATATACTTTTAACCTCTGTGATTATCTTGTATCTAAGCCTCTGCAAACTGCCCCTTTTTTCAGTTCTTTTGACAGACTTGCAGTGTTATCTATATGAAATACGTGAACTAACACCCTCTAGTGGTGAAAAACTTAAAATGCAATCTGAGAAGAGGTGGGCTTCAGGGTCTAAGAAATTAGCATATGAACCTCCTAGGTTAAGCTTTCAACTAAGAATACCAAGAGAACAAAGCAAAATTGGTGATAAAAGTAAATTGGAAAATTGTTTAAAATTACATGTTCTATCTGAATCATGAAAGTTTATTTTGGCCTAGACTGTCCCTTTAATTTGTTTTAAACATGTTTGAACTTGAGCTGGGCTGATCTGCTATTATATAGCAAGACAACAGAAATGCCCTGTAAAAACAAATATGTCAAAGCAAAGTAAATATAAAAAGAAACAGATGGTATTAAAAAACAGCAAATAACTTACTTGTTTTCTTGCAAAATTAGCCCTTAGAAATTCTCAGTGTTCAGAGCAGAGAATTTTGAAAACCTAAGTTTTTATTTTGTCAGTTCTGGACATGAGAAAATCTGACTCCCTGTTATCTAGTCCAGTGTTTTTCAACCAGTGTGCCGTGTGAGATCCTCAGGTGTGCCGCGGCAGACTGACAACAGTGCGGGGGTGTCCCTCTTTCAAATTTTGAAATATTGGGAGGTATGTGACCGGCTCATCAGGCATCATTTACAACCATGACATTGACATTCATTCATAGACAATCATTATGATTGTTTGTGAATGAATGTCAATATGTCATGTATAGTTTGTAGGAGGCATGGCATGACAGCACAGCACATATATATATCCTGTATTAGGCTACAATGTGTGATTTTGTAAAATTTTGGGATGGTGGTGTGCCACAGGATTTTTTAATGTAAAAAAGTGTGCCACGGCAAAAAAAAGGTTGCAAATCACTGATCTAGTCTATTCACTAGCTTAGAAGGTTTATGTCATCAGGCTAAGATAAACCTTTCTGCAAAGGTCTCCTCCTCCTTGTAGGGCTGTGACAGGAAGTACAAATGTAGTGTAAAAAAATAACAGGTAAATAGATGGATAATACATATTGCAATAATTAGTTGTTGTTTTTTTTTTTTGCTACAACAGTAAAATAGACTGTTTAACATCAATTTGTAGTTAAAAGTGTATACGTTGGGGGGCGGAGCAAGCTGGGCATCTGAGCGGTTGCACATAGACTGAGCTCTGCTCATATAATATAAATAACCACATACTAGATCGCTCAGTAATGCCCAAAATCTTACAAAATAGTATGTAAACTCAGTGAGACACGTATTGGAGGATTTGAGGGAGAAGAGAAGAACTGAAAGGACACAAAGCCATCTTATAATGTTTGCAGCCCTCACACTGTATGGTAGAGGAGCGGCCATCTTAAAACACTCATACTGCTCCGGTAATAATATTTTTATAATTGAACATGGACAGCACTTATACTACAATTAAACCTTAAAAGACCCTTAGATAACCGTATGGACTTTTACCCTGCATCTGAGGAGTGTTTAATTTGATTAACGGAGTGGCAGTGTTGGGTTGAGATCAGAGGCTTGTCCTCACATCGAGTGTTTGGTGGCCATTGTTGTGTTTTCGTGACAGCGGGCTAAACAAACTCCCCGGGCTTATGCTGAAGACTGCGGTCAACTATTGCTTATCCCCTCTACATAATAGCCTTGACACCTGAACCACAAAATAAGGCAAGTTTTAATAGCTTTATGGAGACCCTGCGCTGTATCCTTGCGGAGCACCACCACTTGAAGGACTTCTGACTAACGCTTTCAAGCACGGGGTTTCTTGTACCTCTCAGAAATATACATATCATAGATCTGCTTCAGCTGAAGATGTGCATACTTGTGCTACGGGTCTCGTATGCCCAAACATTACACCAACTAGCTGTGTGAGGGACTCGGTCCCTGTTATTCCGGAGCCGGTATTTGTGAATGAAGCTGCCGCAACTGTGAGCATGGCCCAGCAAGACAGCAATTCCGTGAGGCTCAGCTAAATCAGTATAGCCATAACTAACCCGGCCCTCACATTAGGCCCAGCAGACAAGGTTCAGGAACACAAAAAGACTACAGATAACATGCGTGTCAGAAGCCGGAAAGAAATATGGCTGCAAGTTTTGTCGACTTTGCAGATCCCAACCATCCCTTCTTATACAGATCTATGGGAATTCATTGGTGAGAATAGCATAGTGTGGGAGAGGGAAGTTAACCATTTGTCTCTAGGCTCTGAAATCTTGAAGGTCTTTTTTGGCCTCAGGTTTAGCCGAATAGAGCAGATAGAGGCGACCTGTGTGGGGTAGGATATCCTATCTTACCTGGAGGATCAACATGACTCGCACAAATAGCTATTCGCATAAAGAGCACATTTCTTGTTTTCCGCGGACTTTCAGAACTAAAAATGTTATTATTGTGAATGTTACCTACATACTGTTTTGCTTGTATTTTTGTTTTTTCACTGTGACTAGTTGGTTCAGTATTAGTTGGGTTTATACACACCTCATGTACTTACTAAGCTTTTCCTAATTGGCATAACTCCAGTCCCCATTGCTATACACTAATATACATATATAGTATATTGGGTCTTTAGAAGACTTGTGCCAGTGCATGTTGTCATACTGCCAGCGGCCGAGGCAGTATGGCTTTATAGGTTTTACCTATGGAGATTTATTTTTATGGCTTAAGTTATACCTAAAACACACTGGTCTTTTACTCTCCCATAAGACATGGTAAATACACCTTTTCCAGACTATAGGAGCAGTTTAGTGTAACATTTATTATTTAGCATTTAACAAATACTAATGTTTGGTTTTATCCAGTATAATTCCTGGAGATTACTGCTTTACACTTCTCTGTATATAACTCTTTGGTATCCATCTTACATATGGAATTGCTATAGACCCAAAGTTTAATAAGATAATATCTGCTGGTTACTCCCTTTTTACCTAAATGTATTAGCTTAAGACACATGTATAACATTTATAACATTTGTACATGCCTTATTATTTTACCTAAGCATCTAGCTTTATGTCAAGCTTCTCGCTCTATCTGTGGATTCCTTATGCACAGTCGCACCTCCTAATTAGACTAAAATAGGGGTATAGCTAATAAATAGATACTCATGCCTTTTTTCCCCATCTCATCTCATTGAGTTGGTTATGCCTCTAGTATATTTTAGTTTAAGTAAAAATAACCCCTACAGCCCTCAGAGTTCCTAGGGATATAATCTACCTCATCTTTCTTCCATTTACTTTACAGATTGTTACTGTTTTCTATATTTTTTCATTAGGAAAACCACCACCTCCCCCCCTCCCCATTGAATGAACCTCCTAGTCTAGGAGGGCTACATATGCTGTTTTTCTTGTCCATACCACAATTCCACCTACTCCCTTGATGCTTCTTATTCTTGCATAATACCATAGTGTTGACTCTACTTACCCTATTTAGGTCAGCAGGACTGATCAACATTACTTGCTTACTGAGTATAATTCTTAAATGTCTTTTAGTTGCCTTCTTTAAAGCTTCTAGGATCAAGATAGGGCCAATAAGTGTCCTAATGTGCCAGTTTGAAGGCTTTGCCACAGATTTTATTTTACTTGTAATCAAGGGAGTTTTTGACTATACTGTTCTCCTCCTCTACATAGCATTCCATTAAAGTGTTGTGGCTCAAGAGTAGCCTCTTTGATTGGATGAGTATGAATATATTCACCTCTACCAATAAATAAAAATGAGGATAATAGAGTTATTGAGTACAATATATATCTAGTTGCTCTTTGAGTAGGTGAATATCTGTAATACTGTTGAGAAATATTATTGTTTGCCTTTCTTTATTTGCTTTTCTATTGGTATATCTATATGAACCTATAGTCTTATATGTATACAATTTACTGTGATATGTGAGTTGATATCTGTGTAAATCTATTTGTACTGCATTATACTTGTAATATAAGCTAATCCTCAATAAAAATAATAAAACATTTTTTAAAAAAAGTGTATACATTTATAATTTAGATTTAAAAGATCATGATAACAATTTTCTTTTTCTATTATATTTTTTAGGCTGCATTTTGGAAAGAATATTCTACTAAGGATTCAATCTCAATCCCAGGTATGAGGGAGAGAGTTACTCTCCTGATAAAATAACATAAAAATTAAAAATGTTTATCAATAAACCATAAACCCAGAAAATATCAGGGTGTGGCTCTAGGATGTGTTTGTGTAAAAACCTTTGCATTTTTAGCAGAGTGGTTCCCGTATATGTATTATATATATATATATATATATATATATATATATATATATATATATATATATACAGGCAGTGCAGAATTATTAGGCAAATGAGTATTTTGACCACATCATCCTCTTTATGCATGTTGTCTTACTCCAAGCTGTATAGGCTCGAAAGCCTACTACCAATTAAGCATATTAGGTGATGTGCATCTCTGTAATGAGAAGGGGTGTGGTCTAATGACATCAACACCCTATATCAGGTGTGCATAATTATTAGGCAACTTCCTTTCTTTTGGCAAAATGGGTCAAAAGAAGGACTTGACAGGCTCAGAAAAGTAAAAAATAGTGAGATATCTTGCAGAGGGATGCAGCACTCTTAAAATTGCAAAGCTTCTGAAGCGTGATCATCGAACAATCAAGCGTTTAATTCAAAATAGTCAACAGGGTCGCAAGAAGCATGTGGAAAAACCAAGGCGCAAAATAACTGCCCATGAACTGAGAAAAGTCAAGCGTGCAGCTGCCAAGATGCCACTTGCCACCAGTTTGGCCATATTTCAGAGCTGCAACATTACTGGAGTGCCCAAAAGCACAAGGTGTGCAATACTCAGAGACATGGCCAAGGTAAGAAAGGCTGAAAGACGACCACCACTAAACAAGACACACAAGCTGAAACGTCAAGACTGGGCCAAGAAATATCTCAAGACTGATTTTTCTAAGGTTTTATGGACTGATGAAATGAGAGTGAGTCTTGATGGGCCAGATGGATGGGCCCGTGGCTGGATTGGTAAAGGGCAGAGAGCTCCAGTCCGACTCAGACGCCAGCAAGGTGGAGGTGGAGTACTGGTTTGGGCTGGTATCATCAAAGATGAGCTTGTGGGGCCTTTTCGGGTTGAGGATGGAGTCAAGCTCAACTCCCAGTCCTACTGCCAGTTTCTGGAAGACACCTTCTTCAAGCAGCGGTACAGGAAGAAGTCTGCATCCTTCAAGAAAAACATGATTTTCATGCAGGACAATGCTCCATCACACGCGTCCAAGTACTCCACAGCGTGGCTGGCAAGAAAGGGTATAAAAGAAGAAAATCTAATGACATGGCCTCCTTGTTCACCTGATCTGAACCCCATTGAGAACCTGTGGTCCATTATCAAATGTGAGATTTACAAGGAGGGAAAACAGTACACCTCTCTGAACAGTGTCTGGGAGGCTGTGGTTGCTGCTGCACGCAATGTTGGTGGTGAACAGATCAAAACACTGACAGAATCCACGGATGGCAGGCTTTTGAGTGTCCTTGCAAAGAAAGGTGGCTATATTGGTCACTGATTTGTTTTTGTTTTGTTTTTGAATGTCAGAAATGTATATTTGTGAATGTTGAGATGTTATATTGGTTTCACTGGTAAAAATAAATAATTGAAATGGGTATATATTTGTTTTTTGTTAAGTTGCCTAATAATTATGCACAGTAATAGTCACCTGCACACACAGATATCCCCCTAAAATAGCTATAACTAAAAACAAACTAAAAACTACTTCCAAAACTATTCAGCTTTGATATTAATGAGTTTTTTGGGTTCATTGAGAACATGGTTGTTGTTCAATAATAAAATTAATCCTCAAAAATACAACTTGCCTAATAATTCTGCACTCCCTGTATATATATATATATATATATATATATATATATATATATATATGCAAAAGAAAAGTTGCAGTGGAGGCTCCTCTATAGGAGCACAGGTGCACATGAACCCTCTGAGAGAGAGGGGAAAAAAACCTTTTTGGCTGAATAAATATCATTTTTCCAATAGCTACCTATTGGAAAAATTATATTTTATTTAATTAAAAATGGTTCCTTAAAAAGGCTTCCAGTCCATTTAATTTTTTTGTGTGGTTTTGCACGTGCGATAGATAGAAGTATAGGCTTCAAGCTTTTTGCACTTATTTTTAAGTGCCTGCAGCGCCCCCTCCCAACCCAGCCCCATATCTTATTAATCGCACAGTTCTGACTGTGCGAGTGAGAGCCATGTAAGTGATGACGGCTTGCGGGAGGAGGAGCCTGGCCAGCGTGAGGTGGTTTGGGTTTGTGAGTTCACAGAGAGATGGCAACAGAGTTGGAGGAGTGAAAGGTAAGTAACCCAAGCGGTGCTTGTTATCTCACTCCCCCTTAGAGCCTGCTAAAGTTACATGCTTACACAGGAATGATTTTATCTAGAATCTAACCCACCACGGTGCGCTCAGGAACTTTATAAACAAACACAGATATGCTTTATATACCGTGTGCTCAGAGTCAACACAGTATATAAAGCATATTAGTGTTTAGGAAGCTTCTGAGCGCAGCGTGGTGGGTTAGTTACTAGATAAAATCATTCCTGTCAAGACCGAACCTTCCCTGTTTGTTTGTATAATGTTTTGAGCATAAGAAAAGAGTCCAATCCCTGCATTGGATTTGACTCTTTTCTTATTCTCCATCATTATACAAACCAACAGAGGAGGCTCGGTCCTCAATCCGGATCTCATTTGCCAGGCTACCTCCCAGTTCCCCAGCGAATTCCTACGCACATTCCAGCAGTGACAAGTGGAACCGGTGCGGTCACTCTAAACTCCTGTCTCACCGGATTTGTGTATGGCAGTGCTGGAGGTAGACTTTATTTCCCTCTATTCATTACAACTTTACTGCAGTTTTAAGTCCCGTGGGAAGTGCTGTATAGAGTGTGATCCGCTGACTGGGGACCATGTGTGATTATTTAGGTCAAATAAAAGTGGTACATTTCTCCTCTCCATCTTCTGTGAGGTAGTCTTTGACATTGCCCTCCTGATGGTAGGTCTATATGCCTATGTTAATAATTCACTTGCAACAAGCATTACTATAATACATGATACTGGTTGATCCTGTATTTGTTGTCATGGCTGATGGTGATAAATGATCGGGGGGGGGTTTGTATTTTAAAAACTGACATATACAAGATAACATTTTTCAAATAAAGCATTTATTTGCACTATGTGTTATTAACTGCTTTGTATAGATTCCACAGGGAAAGTAACTATTTAGTGATGATTTGGTTATGGCTGTGTGAATAATTTTATGTATATTTCTTCTCCAGCCATCCACCAAACTTTGTATGGCTGACCATATCTCCTGACATGCCTCTTGTAGCATCAGTGGCAAGGTAATAGTTAAACTCTTTGATCACATTTATTATTGGAAATGTGGCAAGCAGCCATGCTGGGAGTGATACTGCCCTCTGGCCCTGATTTCAGTTTTTCTTTTTGATTCCATATTATAAGGTACATGTAATTGGATGAAATAGGTAATAAGGCAGGGGGACATACTGTATGTATAATTTATACATATGTCCCGCTCACTTATTACTTATTTTATATATATAACATAATTTATGTAAGAACTTACCTGATAAATTCCTTTCTTTCATATTAGCAAGAGTCCATGAGCTAGTGACGTATGGGATATACATTCCTACCAGGAGGGGCAAAGTTTCCCAAACCTTAAAATGCCTATAAATACACCCCTCACCACACCCACAATTCAGTTTAACGAATAGCCAAGAAGTGGGGTGAAAAAGGTGCGAAAGCATAAAAAAAATAAGGAATTGGAATAATTGTGCTTTATACAAAAAAATAATAACCACCACAAAAAAAGGGTCGGTCTCATGGACTCTTGCTAATATGAAAGAAAGGAATTTATCAGGTAAGTTCTTACATAAATTATGTTTTCTTTCATGTAATTAGCAAGAGTCCATGAGCTATTGACGTATGGGATAGCAGATAACCAAGATGTGGAACTTCCACGCAAGAGTCACTAGAGAGAGAGGGATAAAATAAAGACAGCCAATTCCGCTGAAAAAAATAATCTGCAACCCAAATCAAAAAGTTTTAATTGTATAATGAAAAAAACTGAAATTATAAGCAGACGAATCAAACAGAGACAGCTGCCTGAAGTACTTTTCTACCAAAAACTGCTTCAGACGAAGAAAACACATCAAAATGGTAGAATTTAGTAAAAGTATGCAAAGAAGACCAAGTTGCTGCTTTGCAAATCTGATCAACAGAAGCTTCATTCCTAAAAGCCCAGGAAGTAGAGACTGACCTAGTAGAATGAGCCGTAATCCTTTGAGGCAGGGACTTACCCGACTCCACATAAGCATGATGAATCAAAGACTTTAACCAAGACGCCAAAGAAATGTCAGAAGCCTTCTGACCTTTCCTGGAACCAGAAAAGATAACAAATAGACTAGAAGTCTTTCTAAAATCTTTAGTAGCTTCAACATAATATTTTAAAGCTCTAACTACATCCAATGAATGTAACGACCTTTCCTTAGAATTCTTAGGATTAGGACATAATGAAGGGACAACAATTTCTCTACTAATGTTGTTAGAATTCACAACCTTAGGCAAAAATTGAAATGAAGTCCGCAACACCGCCTTATCCTGATGAAAAATCAGAAAAGGAGATTCACAAGAAAAAGCAGATAACTCAGAAACTCTTCTAGCAGAAGAGATAGCTAAAAGAAACAATACTTTCCAGGAAAGTAATTTAATGTCCAGAGAATGCATAGGCTCAAACGGAGGAGCCTGTAAGGCTGACAAAACCAAATTAAGACTCCAAGGAGGAGAGATTGGCTTAATAACAGGTTTGATACGTACCAAAGCCTGTACAAAACAACGAATATCAGGAAGATGAGCAATCTTTCTGTGAAAAAGAACAGAAAGAGCAGATATTTGTCCTTTCAAGGAATTTGCAGACAAACCTTTATCCAAACCATCCTGAAGAAATTGTAAAATTCTAGGAATTCTGAACGAATGCCAGGAAAATTTATGAGAAGGACACCAAGAGATGTAAGTCTTCAAAACCCGATATTAAATCTTTCTAGAGACAGATTTTCGAGCTTGTAACATAGTATTAATCACTGAGTCAGAAAAACCTCTATGACTAAGAATTAAGCGTTAAATTTTAATACCTTCAAATTTAATGATTTGAGATCCTGATGAAAAAAAGGACCTTGAGATAGAAGGTTTGGCCTTAATGGAAGTGCCCAAGGTTGGCAACTGGCCATCCGAGCGAGATCCGCAAACCAAAACCTGTGGGTCCATGCTGGAGCCACCAGCAGTACACATGAGCGCTCCATTAGAATTTTGGAGATTACTTTCGGAAGAAGAACTAGAGGCGGAAAGATATAAGCAGGATGATAATTCCAACGAATTGACAACGCATCCATTGCTTCCGCCTGAGGATCCCGGGATCTGGATAGATACCTGGGAAGTTTCTTGTTCAGATGAGAGGCCATCAGATCTAATTCTGGGAGACCCCAGATTTGCACAATCTGTAGAAAAACCTCTGGATGAAGAGACCATTCGCCCGGAAGTAACGTCTGGCTACTGAGATAATCCGCTTCCCAATTGTCTACACCTGGGATGTGAACCACAGAAATTAGACAGGAGCTGGATTCCGCCCATACAAGTATCCGAGATACTTCTCTCATAGCTTTAGGACTGTGAGTCCCACCTTGATGATTGACATATGCCACGGTCGTGACATTGTCTGTTTGAAAACAAATAAACGATTCTCTCTTTAGAAAAGGCCAGAACTGAAGAGCTCTGAAAATCGCACGGAGTTCCAAAATGTTGATTGGTAATCTCGCCTCCTGAGATTCCCAAACCCCCTGCGCCGTCAGAGATCCCCATACAGCTCCCCAACCTGAAAGACTTGCATCTGTTGAGATCACAGTCCAGGTTGGACGAACAAAAGAGGCCCCTTGAATTAAACGATGGTGATCCATCCACCAAGTTAGAGATGATCGAACATTGGGATTTAAGGATATTATTTGTGACATCCTTGTATAATCCCTGCACCACTGGTTCAACATACAAAGCTGAAGTGGTCTCGTGTGAAAACGAGCAAAAGGGATTGCGTCCGAAGCAGCAGTCATGAGACCTAAAATCTCCATGCATAATGCTACTGAAGGGAAGAATTGAGACTGAAGGTTTCAACAGGCTGAAACCAATTTCAGACATCTCTTTTCTGTCAGAGACAAAGTCATGGACACTGAATCTATTTGGAAACCTAAAAAGGTTACTCTTGTCTGAGGAATCAAAGAACTTTTTGGTAAATTGATCCTCCAACCATGTCTTTGAAGAAACAACACAAGTTGATTCGTGTGAGATTCTGCAGAATGTAAAGACTGAGCAAGTACCAAGATATCGTCCAAATAAGGAAATACCGCAATACCCTGTTCTCTGATTACAGAGAGAAGGGCACCTAGAACCTTCGAAAAGATCCTTGGTGCAGTTGCTAGACCAAATGGAAGGGCAATAAACTGGTAATGCTTGTCTAGAAAAGAGAATCTCAGAAACTGGTAGTGATCTGAGTGAATAGGGATATGCAGATATGCATCCTGTAAGTCTATTGTAGACATATAATGCCCTTGCTGAACAAAAGGCAGAATAGTTCTTATAGTCACCATTTTGAATGTTGGTATCCTTACATATCGATTCAATATTTTTAAATCCAGAACTGGTCTGAAAGAATTCTCTTTCTTTGGCACAATGAATAGATTTGAATAAAACCCCAGACCCCGTTCCAGAACTGGAACTGGCATAATTACCCCAGCTAACTCTAGGTCTGAAACACATTTCAGAAATGCCTGAGCCTTCACTATATTTACTGGAATGCGTGAGAGAAAAAAATCTTCTCACAGGTGGCCTTACCTTAAAACCTATTCTGTACCCTAGTGAAACAATGTTCTGAATACAAAGATTGTGAATCGAATTGATCCAAACATCTTTGAAAAATCGTAACCTGACCGCTACCAGCTGCGCTGGAATGAGGGCCGCACCTTCATGCGGATTTAGGAGCAGGTTTTGACTTTCTGGAAGGCTTGGATTTATTCCAGACTGGATTAGGTTTCCAACCGGAAACCGTACCCTTTAAGAGAATTGTCGGGCTTTTGCTCTCTATTTTGACGAAAGGAACGAAAACGTTTAGCAGATCTAAAATTACCTTTAGATTTTTTGCCCTGGGGCAATAAAGCTCCCTTCCCTCCAGTAACAGTTGAAATTATAGAATCCAACTGAGAACCAAATAACTTATTACCTTGGAAAGAGAGAGAAAGCAAAGTTGACTTAGAAGTCATATCTACATTCCAAGATTTAAGCCATAAAACTCTTCTGGCTAAAATAGCTAAAGACATATACCTGACATCAACTCTAATGATATCAAAAATGGCATCACAGACAAAGTTATTAGCATGTTGAAGAAGTTTAACAATGCTATATGCATTATGATCTTTTACTTGTTGCGCTAAAGCCTCCAACCAAAAAGTTGAAGCTGCAGCAACATCAGCCAAAGATATAGCAGGTCTAAGTAAATTGCCTGAACATAAATAAGCTTTTCTTAAAAAAGATTCAATCTTCCTATCCAAAGGATCTTTAAACGAAGTGCTATCTGCCGTAGGAATAGCAGTACGTTTAGCAAGGGTAGAGATAGCTCCATCGACCTTAGGGATTTTATCCCAAAACTCCAATCTATCAGATGGCACAGGGTACAATTTCTTAAACCTTGGAGAAGGAGTAAATGAAGTACCCAAACTATCCCATTCCCTAGCAATCACATCTGAGATAGCATCAGGAACTGGAAAAACTTCCGGGATTAATACATGAGGCTTATAAACAAAATTTAAACGTTTAGCAGTTTAGTATCAGAAGGACTGGATTCCTCCATATCTAATGCAATCAAAACTTCTTTTAGTAATGAACGAATAAACTCCATTTTAAATAAATATGAGAATTTATCAGAATCAATATCTGTAGTAGAATCTTCTGAACCAGAAAAAAACCTCATCAGAATCAGATAAGTCAGAATGATGACGGTCACCTACAAATTCATCTGAAATGTGAGAAGTTTTGAAAGACCTTTTACGTTTATTGGAAGGAGGAATAACAGACAGAGCCTTCCTAATAGAATTAGAAACAAATTATTTTACATTAACAGGAACATCCTGAACGTTAGATGTTGAAGGAACAACAACAGGTAAAGGATTATTACTAATGGAGACACAATCAGCATTGGAAAGTTTATCATGGCAGCTTTCACAAACTACAGCTGGAGGAACAGTTACCACAAGTTTACAACATATGCACTTTACTTTGGTAGAACCAGCATCAGGCAACGTCTGTTCATTAGTGGATTTTTTTTTTTTTTTTTTTATAATAAGTAAACCTATAATGACCAAAGTCTGGTGCAGCACAGATAATACAGACTCACAAACCATACATCAGTGTTAACCACTAAAACAGTATAAATTAATCCCCTAGATAATATTTAAGATCCACCTTTGGGCAACTAGGCATGGAGTTTCTGTAGTGGAGGACGATTGGACTGTATATATAAATAATACAACTATTGGGGGCATAGTCAGGAATGGAAAATATTATGATAGAACCAAAACCTAGGCTGGTGTAATATGACACAGATTAACCCCCAATATCTCCAAAGATTTAAGCCCACTTCCATTTTCAGAACTTTTAGGGAAGCTATGGTTAAGGTTAGATGTGAAGTAAAATATGGATCTCCCGCTATAACGAAAGCAAAACAAAAAGGGAGTTTGTCACTGATCATGATAAATAATTCTTAATGTCCCCAAGTACTCTAGTGCAAGCTGCTATAGATTAGTTGGGGAGGGGGGGTCCCAGTGAGATAGTAAATATAGTTAATGCAACTTCAGAAGCCCAGTATATTGCATAGAATAAAATCCTTCTAACAATTAGCTGTTGCTAAACTCGGCAATAAGACATTAGATTGAATGCAGACAAAAGCAGCTACTAATATTCGAAGGGCAGATTATTAAACTAGCACTGCCTACAATCGTAAGAACCGCACACCCAACTTGCAGACCCACCTTACTCCCGTACATCAAGCTTAGCAGCCATCATTAAACTATAATTAGAGTTTATAGAAAGTATTTATAGGAGGGTGAATTGCACGAGGTAAGCTGCTAAAAGAAAGTTTAACATGCAGCAGTTTGAAAAGTACATGGCATCATTCAATAAATTTGCATCCACTGCAGTTGTGCGGCAGAAAATAAACAGAAAACTTTTCACCCCACTCCTATTTTCATGGTCTGGATGGCAGCCGCCCTGCAAACATAGTCTAGCAGCTGTTGATGAGAACACAATGCAAGACGCTGCTGTTTTAGCGCAGACAGTATAAGTGTCATACTCGGCAAGTTCCTTTGTCCCCTCCACCTACGGCTCTCTGGTCTAGCTAGGTTAGGAAGTTGCGGCTTCGGGAGAATTGGCATATGCAGATCCTTAACACAGAGCGGTGCCGGGAGCAGCTGAAACCGCATATACATTAGAGGAACACTCCTATTCTGGGTATCAGAGACCGGACTGCTTGTTGAAGCGCCCAAATTCTTCTGTTTACACTGATTTAGTAGCAGCGTTTTAGGGTCCGCCATCTTAGCCGCATGTTTCTTCTTAAGTAACTTCAGCCGACACAAGGCCCCCAGAGAGCACCTTCTCCGTATCCCCGCTACTGATACTCTTTTCTGCTTCTTAGCAGGTCGGCGATCTCGCCCAAGCTTTGGGGGAATAGAACCGGCAGCTATGGGCATGATCTCTCCACGACTCTTGTCGAGGTGAGTAAGCACCTGGTTCCGATGTGGAGCAATCGTGTCGGCATCTCCTAGGGCCTGTGCCTGGTGATCACACTGGGTGTCCGTCAGATTTTTTGGGGTTTGCTGCTTGGTTAGAAGGAGGTTGTACAGCTTTTGCTCTAGCTCCAAGAAGTGAACATCGAGCAATCGTAACACCGCTTCCTGCCATCTGTCGACTGCTGCCATGATGCTTGTCATGATCTCCCCTGTATTATTTCAGCGCTGGCCCAACAGTTAGAACTGATAACAGTATAGGGTATGATGTGCTGCCAGGATTATCAAGTGTTAGATCAACCTGCAGCTGAAATAGCTGCTCTACCCGGTGTTCTCCGGGGGGGTTAGGTGCAGGCCACAGAGATATTCACTCCGCCGCTAAAGGCTCACCGTTCCGGTACTTTAAAACTGGAAAAAGGGGTCTCCAATGTAGTTCCTCGTGTTGCAAGGTACTCTTGAAACACTATATGCGAAAATTAAGAGCAGATGAGAGCCCAATCCGCTGATATATAACGGTTTTATCAGCTTGTCTACACAGCTTCAAAATAAGTCAGCCATCTTGGCAACCGCCCGGAAGCGTCCCCTTCATTAGTGGATTTTGATCCAGGGTCGGGATGAGACATCTTGCAATATGTAATAGAAAAAACAACATATAAAGCAAAATTATCAAATTCCTTAAATGACAGTTTCAGGAATGGGAAAGAATGCAAAAAAATAAGCTTCTAGCAACCAGAAGCAATGAAGAGAAATGTTTAAATAATGTGAGTAAAAGAGACGCCCCATTTTTTTGGCGCAAAAAAATGTCTGAATACACATGCGTAATAGAATACAACTTCCGGTGAAAAATTACTGCGCCGGAAATGACGAAAATTTTTAGCACCAAAAAAAGAAAGCGCCAAAAAATAACGAAATAAAAAGAAACATTTCCCGCCCCCGCGAGCTTAACAGCACGCAGGAAAAATGGCCAAATGAAAAAATTTTCAAGGTAAGAAAAAAATAATTAAATGCATTATCCCAATAATGAAACTGACAGTCTGAAAATAAGGAATACCGTTTATCCTGAATCAAGGCAAATATAAGTTTATAGACATATATTTAGAACTTTACATATAAAGTGCCCAAGCCCAACCATAGCGTAGAGTCTCACAAAAAATAAGACATACTTACCCCAGGACACTCCTCTACATAAAGCAGATAGCCAAACCAGTACTGAAACGAGAATCAGTAGAGGTAATGGTATATAAGAGTATATCGTCGATCTGAAAAGGGAGGTAGGAGAAGAAATCTCTACGACCAATAACAGAGAGCCTATGAAAAAGATCCCCTAGAGGTAGACCATTGTTCTCGAATAGGCAATACTCTCTTCACATCCCTCTGACATTCGCTGCACTCTGAGAGGAAAACTGGGCTTCAACCTGTTGCGAAGCGCATATCAACGTAGAATCAAAGCACAAACTTACTTCACCACCTCCACAGGAGACAAAGTTTGTAAAACTGAATTGTGGGTGTGGTGAGGGGTGTATTTATAGGCATTTTAAGGTTTGGGAAACTTTTCCCCTCCTGGTAGGAATGTATATCCGATACGTCACTAGCTCATGGACTCTTGCTAATTACATGAAAGAAATATATATATATATATATATATATATATATATTATTGGGCGGAGCCATCTATCAGAGGGGTGGGGCTTTATTTCACGGGGTGTGGTCTAGTGCACCACCACCTTCAAACTTCACCAGC